>NC_056737.1:827734412-827804412 GCF_019279795.1 Protopterus annectens | reverse complement strand
TTACATCTACCAGGGCATAATATAAACATAAAGGATCTGTTATTACAAGCTCTGTAAAAGCAGGCACCACTTGTTAGATGTATGTTCCTACTTTTAATTAATCTGAAACACACTGAAAAATAACCATTTTAAGGGTTGTTTTGGGCACCAAACAAAAAACTGCCAGATTCAAACCACTTGATTGATAAATCATTACACCTTGGGTTCAGTCTATAGGCTTAAATACTAAGAGGGTTCTTCTAAAAATAAGTTTACAGTTATCACATGGTGTTTCAACAGCACTTTGACAATGTATGAGCTCTAACAGCAATGTATGGATGACTGAACAACATACATAGTGATGTTGAGTTAGAACAAACTGAAAAGAGTCTGGATACTGAAGCCCCATAAAAAATGGGCATTACTTTGAAAAATCAAGTACAAATGGTAAACCCGAAGGAAGTTTTATCAACAGGAGATGTCTCACTGTAGTTCAGTACTAAAAAAAATATAAATAAAAAAGATATGAGTCTTGTAAAAGTGGGCTGATTAGTTGATTTTTCAGTAGGTCTGATGAAGCTTATGAGACAGAGCTTTTTTATATAACAATCTAAATATATTAGCCTGGTGTGATAAAACATGAAGACTAACGTATTAAGTAAAAAATGAGAATAACAAGAACTGCACCATGATAGGGAATGTCATGCCAGTTTTTAGCTCTAATGTTTTCTGTTTCACTGAAATGGAAATATTTACACTCTTGAATTTTAAGGTAAACTGATTTGTAAGGGTAAGGACAGTGGTTTGGACAGCCGAGGACTCATAGGCAAATTTAGGCTAGAAGAATCCTACCAACAGGACCCCTCCAAATGATGGCCTGTTTCAGCCAACCATAGCTCCCAACATTCCGTCTCCAAAATGAGGAACACTACTCTTCATAATGTGGAACAAATGGGCAAAATGTAGAACACATACTAACAACTTACTAACAACTTTAACTAGGAAGGTCACAGGATTGTTAAGCTATGCTGGTTTTACTTATAAAAAAGATCATAAAATGAATTAATAGGATTCATTTCTATTTACCTAACACTGAGTGTGTGACAGACCCTTTTAATGTGGAACTTTGAGGAGGATGAACTTTTTAAGAACCCAAATGAGGCACGTTCCTTGTAATGAGGTACACTTGAGAGGTACGCAGCCAACAACATGTGTCCTCTGCCCTCCCAAACTAACCTATCCCACTACCCAAACATACTTAAATGTAACTCGGTTTAACTTGTTTTAACACTTGGTAACTTCTGAAGCACAAATAAATCAACTAATAAAGATTTTTTGAAAAAGCAGCCTCTGTTTGCCTTTCTCCTCTGGAGAAGAGGATTCACTATGAAGGAGTAACTAAGGTCAGTAAATTCAGCTAAGCTGCTCTAGCTGTGCCTTTAGGACATTTTCAACTAGTACTATACCATCACTGGTTTGGGTTGGATAGACATCCAACCAGGCAAACTAATGGGCTCTTGAAGACTTGTATATACTCAAGAGTTCAAGTACTTGAAATATAGGCTGCACAGTTAAAAATGAACTTTATGAACATTGCTGCTGTTTAGGTATGCAAGATTGCAGTACAGTGGGGATCTGGGAATTTTCCTTTTCCCCACTATAGTGAGAGCTCAGAGTTGTTGTAAATAATTAGAAGGGGATATGGGGATGCAGGGGGTGTTCCTTTTGAAGCTTTGTGATTCAAAGCTTTGTTTATTCAAACCTTTGTGATTCAAATGTTTTTGGTCTATATCTTAGTGCTGAAACTTTGTATACTTCGAATGTCTGACATAGACTTGCATCTATATCTATCTCTATATATGTGTATATATGTATATGGGTCTATTTTTAAATACCAAAATCCTGGAAGATCGAAGACCATGATACCATGATCAGAAAGCTGGAGATACCAAAAGTGCAGATGATGGAAAGGCAAAATACTGAAATGTAAAATCCAGAGCGTCAGAAGACTGAAATTTAAAGGGGCAATGTCGTAGTAGCGATAATGCAGTAGGAAAGCTGTAGCTTGTGTTTTAGTGCAGTATGCCCCTTTAAAGTTTTTATAGGAAGTATACGAGCAAATATGGCAGATGTTTGCTATGTTCTTGGCAGTGATAAAGCACAAAAAGGCCTAAAAAAGATTAAAGGTCCACAATGACACAAAACCAAGATGCAAACCTTGTTGTAAAGCATAAACTTTAATAAAACAATAAAATCACAACAGGACAAGCACTTTCGGGTATTCTCTGATGAAAAGAATAACTGAAAGAGCTTGTCATGCTCTTGACAGTAGTGGATGTGTGTGCCTACACTGAGGTAAGGAAAGAGTGCATACCCTTTTCTCCACTGCAGTGTAATCCTGGAGTTGATATATATAGTTGGGGGTGGGGGGCACAGCCCCCCACTTAGATTAGATTTAGTCAGTATGGTTTCATGACGGAAGATTAGTTAGTAGTTTTTAATGTGCAGGGTTTTACTGTGTATTTGTATGTATTTTCTGTTGTTTGCTTTATGTGGTACTGCTTTGGTGTACTGGTTTGTATGTGTTGTTTGCATGTTTGGGTTTGATATTTTAGGAGTCGGTGATTTGCAATTTCAGTATTTTTATGTTTTGGCTTTCCGGTCTCTGTATTGTAGTATTCGGTCTTCCGGGATTCGGTAATTAAAAGTAGACCTATATATATATATATATATATATATATATACATATATACATACACATATATATATATATATATATATATATATATATATATATATATATATATATACACACACACACACACACACACACACACACACACACACACACACACGTATATGTATATGGTAAACATTTGATGTTTCAGGACTCATTAGTGTGAGTACCTGAAAAGTGAGACCAAATAACTGAAAATGCGGACTTATTTGTTGTACGTCCAAAATTTTATTTTCACAGAATACATCCTTTTCTCTGATGTAAAGCAGCATTGAAGTTTATATATAAAAGTTCAGGGGTGTGGGGGGCTTAATGCCAGAATCAGGGGGTACAAGAAGCTTGCCTGCAAAAAAACAGCTTTAATGGAGAACAGTGATGTTTAACATTTCCTGTTCTTGTAAATTTTGGACTTTTGTAATATAACTCCTTGGTCTGAGCTTATGAATCTTAAAATTACAATTAGGAGCCTAAATAAATAAATAGATAGACAGCCAGATATGTATACTTACACAAACACACACAATTATTTATATGCTTCTGGAGAGTTTTATGTTTTTTTTAAGTAAAAAGAAGCTTTAACATGAGTGCTAAATAACTTTAAATAGCAATGTAACATGTTTTACATTTACTGCAAACTTATTATCCACTCTTGATAGTTGAAATGTTTTCCTGTGTTTTACACTTTAATATTGTCTTTTTTAATATTTCAAATGAAATTGGTATTTTTTTAGTTTTAGTAATTGTTTTTTTCAAATATAATATTTTATTTTTTTAAGTCATAGTAATGCATGTTTACATACAGAACATGCAGTTTAAACATGATACACATAAAAAGCAAAATGTGTCAGTGTACATACAATACAGAGTTAAGTTACTGAGATGCACAAATTTGTCTCAGTTGCACGTTTATAAAGCTATCTTGAAGAGGAGAAAATTTAGTTTGCAAATGTATTATTATAAATTGAGAGTTATACTAACAAGCTAATAGCAACTATTTACAATATAGTTCCACCATAAAGAGATTCATTCATTGCGAGTTTGAGTGGAAATAAAACAGGAAATTCTTAAAAGTTTTTAGGCCTTGGTTTGTTTCCTGTTTATTTATATGTTATGGGATTTTGTGTCTAGCATAAGGATTTATATTACTGATTCCTGCATCGATAAGAATTTCTTTTAACTTAATTTTTAGTATGTTATTTAGCAGGAGATTCCAATATTTCTGGAAGTAAGAGAATTTGTTTTTATTTTTTACTATTAATTTATGTGAGGATATGTATTTTATTGCCATATTTTTAAATCCATTCCATCTTAATTTAGTACGATCAAGCCAGTTTTGGGTTACATATAGTTTAACTAATGCAAAAATAGTAATTGATACATGTTTATTTATCTTAGTTTTCATGATGTTATGTGGAGAATCGCAAATTCCCATGAAAGCATTGATTTTTCATACCCTGTTTTCTCTAATTTAACTGTCAATGCACACTACAGTTTGTATACATGTTTACAGCTCCAAAACACATGTAATATATCTGTAGTCCTAGAAGGACAAAACGGACAATATGGTGAAAATTTTGGGTTAAATTTGTTGATTGACATGGGGTAAGGTACGCATTATTATTTATCATAAGTTGTGTTTAGATTAAGTTTTAAAAGGAGTAAGCTTTATCATATTCTGTACTGCTTGCAATTTTGTTCAAACGTAATGATTCAGTTTTTTTTTTTGCCAATAGTTTGAATATAGTATGGAGGATTGGTATTTAATTGAGGAGATTAATTTATAAACATTTGACATCATTTTATCCTTACATAGTAAGTTTTTCAGAATCAACTCGGTCATAGTAGTATTTGGCTCACTTACTTTTATCTTTAGTTCTAGTATATTGATGAGATCTTTAATTTGTCTTAGTATAGTATCATATTTCTTCTGTAGGTTTAGAATTTTACTAATGTCCACAATCACATGTTCCTTTAATGTGTAGTAATCCCATACTGTAGTGTGTCCCAACAAAGGATGGGGGGTTAAATTTATCAGATTGTTGTTGATTTTAACATTCTGTTTAGATGTATTGGTTGTAACAGTTCAAGGGTGTAGTCTGGATTTAAATATATTAATAGCTTTTGAAAGATGTTCATTTTACTTTTGATCAATTTGTGAAGTTTGATTTTTTTTAATGTTTTTTTATTTGATATAAGGGAGCAATTTTGGATTAATGTTTAAAGTTTTAGTATATCCAAATCACATCTTGACCCACATTGGTATCCACTCTTTTCCATTTGGGTTATAATTTGCTATTTGGATAACCTTATTTGCATGACTTATTTCATAGTATAACCTAAAGTTTGGTAGGCCAAGTTCACCTTAGTTTTAGTTATTGTTAGCAAAGTAAGACTTTACCAGATTTAGTTTTTATTGACAAAGTAAAACTTACCAGACATTTGTGCTGCTTCAGGAAGCTTTAACTTGGTTAAGTGACTCACTTAGAGTAAAACTCGATGCAGCTGGAGGTTCTTGGACTCAGACTTAGATCAGCAGGATTTAGCTCCTTTACAACAGGCTGTCCTGTCTCACTGACTGTATTATCTAGCCTAAATGTGATGTGTTGATGATACACCATGTCATAATGCATGTCATAATGCATTGAGCCCAGTGACTAAGACATTGAATTTCACAGAGCAACAAAGAGCACAGAACATAATATTGTCACAAAATATGCAAAAACTATTATCATTCATCCCCCAAACTGCATTTTAATGACAATGTCAGTTTTAATGCAAGCATACTTTTCTTCAGGTCTGAAAAAGTACATGTCTGCAAAAAGTTTACACTATCATTTAAAATGTTCTTCTAAGATGAAAGAACTTACATTTTGTTTTATTTGATGTGCATGGATGACCTAAAAGAACAAACCCAATACACAGTAATAGAACCATGAATACCCTCCTAACACGCACCCTTTCTACTTTAAAATTCCCACTCTGAGTTTGACGTGTCAGCATATTTTTGACCAATTGAATTTATATCACTCTGACAACCTTCCCATGAGCGTTGGTGGATCAGAAGTTGTCAGCTGTAGTTGCTGGGTTCTGCTGACCAATTGGCTGAATAGCTCAGCTTTATCCTGATAAATCAACCGATAACTCCCAACATGTTTTGGCCTGCAGTTCTGTGGCAAAATCTCTAATTATGGCTTTTTGCATTAAAAGGTATGAGCACTGGGAGGTTATGCATATCACTGTAAATCTGAAATATAGTTGAATTGATTCAGCATTATCAGTAAGACTCTTAAACATGTTCCAGAAACTGTAGTTAGTTATGCCTCCAACACATTCAGCCTGGTGCTGCAACTCACCATTACAACATATCGGCTACATTGAATGCACTGCCACCCACTTTTGTTGGACTACACCCACAAACTGATGCTAGGCAGTCACCAGATACTCTTTCCTCATGGTGTGTGCCTCCTGCTTATTTTGTACTTCAAACCGCACAGCAGACACTTCATAAATTGAAGCTGTTGTATAATGTCACCCAAATGCAGTCATGTGCACGTTAAACAGTAAAGCTGAAACAGAAGTTTACATGATACACATGCAGTTTGTAACAGTCTTTGGCCATAAACATCTTACCCCTTCATGTGCACAATTAAGAGGTGCATGCCTGCCATACACAACATCAACTGGAAACACATATCAGGAATATGATCAGAAGTAGCAGAAATGTGTTTTAACATAAGATGGCAAGACAACTAGAACAGCAAACAAAACGTAGAACACCTTAGAGGACACAAATTTGCACACATAAGTACAAGTAGCCAGTGTGTAGTAATGTGCATGATATAGGTCATATAGTGCGACACTGCAGTCTGCATACATGCATCCTAGGGCAGTGCTGCACTATATAGATAGGGGGTCTATGTTAAAACATCGAAAGTGCAGTTCATCGAACTGCACTTTCACGAACCCACTTTAGCAAAAGTGCATAACATCGAACATGCACTTTCGCTAAAGTAAACAAAAAATAATTAAAAAATACACACAAAAAAAAATGTAAACACTACTATGCAGGGGGCAAGCCCCCCTGCACACCCCCCCTACTTTAATATTCTAACTCCAAGATTGAACTATAGTGGGGAAAAGGGAATATTGGAACTTGTACTATAGGTTTTTAGATGATATATGTAGTTTTTGGACAGGGAGTACTATGATTTTAGATGAGTTTGTACAATATATTAACAACACCACTAGTTTATTTTAACTTTTACTTGTTCTCAATCTAGTACAGAGTTGCTATTTTTGGATGTTAAGTTAACTAAGGATAAAAATAACAGATGTTTCATTCAAGTGTTTACAGGAAAGCTACTTGTTCTAATACCATGCTTCATTATATTAGTTGTCACTCTTACCACCAAAAAAGATCTATTATTAAGGGACAGATGGTAAGGGCAGCAAGACTGGTGTCTGAGTACCCTATGCTTTTGGATGACATTAATGTTTTACGCAACATGTTTTAACCAGGGAATACCCTGATAGTTTAGTGGAACAAGTAACTACTAAGGTGGCCAGGAAAAGAGATGAAGTTTTCTATATCCCATTTTTGGGTCAAACTAATTTTTTCAACAAGAAACAGGATAAAGATCATTTATGTAGAACTCTGATCACCATTTTTAATGTCCAGTCTAATGAGGTAAATAAAATTGTAGTTAACAACTGGAATGTTATTTGTATTGATGATGAGTTACTTGATATTTTTGTATCTAAACCAAAAATCACATATAGGAGAGATAGGAACTTTAAAGATCTCCTGGAAAAATGTTCAGTGAATTTTGGTTATATTAGAGGGCTCAAGAAAGGTACATATACGTGCGATAGCTGTGCACAATGTAAACACATCTGTGAGGTTGATGTTGTTATGGTTAGCAACAAAGTATGGGAAAACAAAAAAATCATATTATAATTGTTCTTCGCAATGGGTGATTTATGTTAAGTTATGTCAAGAATGCCCCATTTTGTATGTTGGAAAAACTGAAAGAATGTAAAGGAACATATATATGAACGTATTCATGACATTAACAGGAACAATGTCCAAAAGAGAAGTGCTTTGGGAAAACATGCTCTGGAGTTCCCAGGTTATTTATTTAGGTTTTGGATTCTGAACATTATTCATTTAAACCTTAGGGGGGGCTCCATGAAAAATTAAACTAGAAATTCAGAATTAATGTTGCAGATTTATTTGAATGTGGGCAAGTACATGGTATTACTGGAATGATTTCCAATGACAGTGTTTTAAGACTGAAACAGTTAAACCTTTGAACAATTTATTATATATTTAAATCTGCTGCTATGTAATATAGTTAGGTTTTAAGTATTTTTAGTGTTGTTATTTTAAGAGGCAGAGTGTGTGATTTTTTTACGCATGATGTCATTAATTAGTTAAATTAGTTAAATTAATTTTTTTCATTGTACTATGTTCTGCAGAAGTCCATATGGTTTTGGATGAAAGCGCTTAACCTTGTGTCTGTAATAAATGGTTTATAGTCCGTTACTAAACTAATTTCTTTGGTTATTGGTCGAAAGTTTGTAAAGTGTGCTATCACATGCTTAAATGAAGTTTTCTCCTCCTTCCAAGTTTCTTTTACTATGTCTAGCAAGCTTCAGGTATGCCTAACATATAATAACTAACATGAAGCTAATCCTGTTGAAACTTAGACATCTCTCTCTTATAGCAAAACACAGGTAGAAAAACAGCTAATTTTAGTTCTTACCATATTCTTCTGTGGGTTTTTAGAAAAGACTTCATAGTATTATTAGGTTTTTACTTTAAAACATTGTCAAAGTTAACTACTGGTTAAGATGGCAGCATACTAGTTTTGTTTGCCATTCCCACACTACCCCATTCCTGCTTACATTGCGGAAGGACCTGTAATTGGATTACATGACTTATCGCTAATGAGGAGCTCATAAAGCTAATAGTTGACTGACCCCATTTTCATGACCACAAAAAGAATGAGGCACTGGGTTCAGACTGAAATTTCTGTAGATTGTTCATACACAGTTGCTATGGATGCCACACCGTCATCAGTACCTATGGAAAATGTGGCTATTAACTTTAACCACCAGACAGGCACAAAGTTTGATAGAGTAATGCAAGATTCACAAAAGATAAAAATTATGCTAACTCGTTACATGGATAAAACTGGGGGCAGATTAAATGAGGTTGAAGATGCCCTCAGACAGCATACCTCTCAGCTGTCCATATGTTTGTAGAATGTCCAGATTTTTGCCTCATACTTTTAGTCTATTCCTTGTAAAATGTGTGTTTTTCTGACAAGTCACTGATGATTGAAGTCACTAAATAATGACACAAATTTTAGTTTCAGACTTTTTATCCTTCAGAAAATGCATGCTAACACAAAACCTGTTATTCTAGCAACGTTCTAAGTTTATCAGAGCTATATTTAAAATCTGCTCTATTTTTGGGCCTTTGTTGTCCCTAGTGTTTTCTTTGTCTGGATTTCTTGCGTTAAGATGTTGAGAGCTATATGTGAGACAGACTGGTGGAGATGGATTCCTCAGTGACGAATGTCACCCAAAGGAGGGCATATGTGGAACGTATGATCGAGCTACTTGGGAATTGGCAGGTGTTATTAGGCATACTCGCAGGTCTGTGTGGGCTTCACTGATGAAAAATTAGTGCAGTCGATTAGGACTGACAAAAGTGTCTTGGTAGTAAAGAGATTCTACAGAATCTTCTTACCTTAAACTTTGTGTGTCTCGTTCCTCAGACCTATATTGATACACTTCTACAACTATTCTATACAAGGGGAATGTTCTTACTTCACTATAGAGCCTAGGAAGAATTATACAAATTTTGAACAGCAGGGTATTTTGTCAACAAGATTACTGACTGGAAACTTTGCAAAGGCATGCTGCTTTTTGATCGGTTGTTAAGCATTGCAAGTATTAGTGGTGGAGAATTAAATGGCTGTACCCAGCTCAGTTAAAGGTATTTTCTTCAGGGGCCCATTACGTTTCACTCTCCAGAGAAGGCTGTAGTAATCCGGACAGGATTGTGAGATTTGAGTGGTGGAATGCAGGAAGGGTAAAGGTGGGATTCATCAAATGCAGACTCACTGGTAGTGCATCCTAAGTGGTAGTAGGATCAATTTTCACATTTGTCAAAACACAATTAATGGAGAGAAATAAGGTGGCAGCAGTAAATGCTAAGGAAGCCTTCCAAAGTGTTCTGGTGTCTGATGAAAATGCTAAGTTATATGCTTACTTTGTAAAGATGGTTTTTCACTGTTCCAGTACCTTTAACCCTCCTTTAAAATTCTAAAATCCAACCATCTGAAAAAATATGTGGGAGGGATTTTAGAAATGTTTTGAGTAACAGAAGTAAAGGCTTCTATGACATGGATAAAGAAGAAATACAAATTCAGACAATATTTGTACAGATAAATCTATATAGAATTATAAAGCTGGATATAGGAGATGGACTGGTAGTAATGAACACCTTAGATTATTATAACAAAATGAATGAAATGTTGAAAGATGATGATATTATCATGAAGTCTCATTAAATGAAGCTAACATATCATATGCTAGGACTGATCAATTTTTATACGATACGAAAATGGATTAATTAATTACTAGTGAGATTCATAAAATGCTATCTAATATTCATTATACAATACCAGGGATTTTTGGTATCCCAAAAATACATAAATATTTGAACAATCCTCCATCGAGACCAATTGTTAATGCTTCCAATTCTAAGACCTACCCTATGGCAAAATGTGTTAACTTTTTGTTGAAAGATACCTTACAACATAATTAGGTTGTTTTAAAAGATTCACTGGACTTTCTTACTCAAATTGGTCCTTCCCTGTATCAAGATGACTTGATGTTGGTAACAGTGGACGTTAAAGATCTGTTCATGGTCATACCTCAAGATACAGGTACTAACTGAGTATCTGAATAACTATTAAACATACAACCTTAGATAATAAGGTGATTAATAAAATTATTATGCTTTTAGAGGTAGTTTTATATAATTACATATTTTTAAATGGTCTCTGTACCATCAAAAAAAAACAGGAGTAGCCATGGGAGCTATACATGTTCCCCTTTATGCCAGTGTAGTTATGACATATTGGGAGGAAGAGTATGTATTTCAATCAAAAATGTAAAGAAAATTGGAACTTGTACTATAGGTTTTTAGATGATATATGTATTTTTTGGACAGGGAGTACTATGATTTTAGATGAGTTTGTACAATATATTAACAACACCACTAGTTTATTTTAACTTTTACTTGTTCTCAATCTAGTACAGAGTTGCTATTTTTGGATGTTAAGTTAACTAAGGATAAAAATAACAGATGTTTCATTCAAGTGTTTACAGGAAAGCTACTTGTTCTAATACCATGCTTCATTATATTAGTTGTCACTCTTACCATCAAAAAATATCTATTATTAAGGGACAGATGGTAACGGCAGCAAGACTGGTGTCTGAGTACCCTATGCTTTTGGATGACATTAATGTTTTACGTAACATGTTTCAACCAGGGAATACCCTGATAGTTTAGTGGAACAAGTAACTACTATGGTGGCCAGGAAAAGAGATGAAGTTTTCTATATCCCATTTTTGGGTCAAACTAATTTTTTCAACAAGAAACAGGATAAAGATAACTTATGTAGAACTCTGATCACCATTTTTAATGTCCAGTCTAATGAAGTAAATAAAATTGTAGTTAACAACTGGAATGTTATTTGTATTGATGATGAGTTACTTGATATTTTTGTATCTAAACCAAAAATCACATATAGGAGAGATAGGAACTTTAAAGATCTCCTGGAAAAATGTTCAGTGAATTTTGGTTATATTAGAGGGCACAAGAAAGGTACATATACGTGCGATAGCTGTGCACAATGTAAACACATCTGTGAGGGTGATGTTGTTATGGTTAGCAATAAAGTATGGGAAAACAAAAAATCATATTATAATCGTTCTTCGCAATGGGTGATTTATGTTGTGTTATGTCAAGAATGCCCCATTTTGTATGTAGGAAAAACTGAAAGAATGTAAAGGAACATATATATGAACGTATTCATGACATTAACAGGAACGATGTTAAAAAGAGAAGTGCTTTGGGAAAACATACTCTGGAGTTCCTAGGTTATTTATTTAAGTTTTGGATTCTGAACATTATTCATTTAAACCATGGGGGGGGGGCTCCATGGAAAATTAAACTAGAAATTCAGAATTAATGTTGCAGACTTATTTGAATGTGGACAAGTACATGGTATTGCTGGAATGATTTCCACTGACAGTGTTTTAAGACTGAAACAGTTAAACCTTTGAACAATTTTTTTATATATTTAAATCTGCTGCTATGTAATATAGTTATGTAATATAGTTAGGTTTTTAGTGTTGTTACTTTAAGAGGCAGAGTGTGTGATTTTTTACGCATGATGTCATTAATTAGTTAAATTAGTTAAATTAATTTTTTTCATTTTACTATGTTCTGCAGAAGTCCATATGGTTTTGGTTGAAAGCGCTTAACCTTGTGTCTGTAATAAATGGTTTATAGTCCGTTACTAAACTAATTTCTTTGGTTATTGCTCGAAAGTTTGTAAAGTGTGCTGTCACATGTTTAAATGAAGTTTTCTCCTCCTTCCAAGTTTCTTTTACTATGTCGAGCAAGCTTCAGGTATGCCTAACATACAATAACTAACATGAAGCTAATCCTGTTAAAACTTGGACATCTCTCTCTTATAGCAAAACACAGGTAGAAAAACAGCTAATTTCAGTTCTTACCATATTCTTCTGTGGGTTTTTAGAAAAGACTTCATAGTATTATTAGGTTTTTACTTTAAAACATTGTCAAAGTTAACTACTGGTTAAGATGGTAGCATACTAGTTTTGTTTGCCATTCCCACACTACCCCATTCCTGCTTACATTGCGGAAGGACCTGTAATTGGATTACATGACTTACCGCTAATGAGGAGCTCATAAAGCTAATAGTTGACTGACCCCATTTTCATGACCACAAAAAGAATGAGGCACTGGGTTCAGACTGAAATGTCATACACAGTTGCTATGGATGCCACACCTTCATCAGTACCTATGGAAAATGTGGCTATTAACTTTAACCACCAGACAGCCACAAAGTTTGATAGAGTAATGCAAGATTCACAAAAGATAAAAATTATGCTAACTCGTTACATGGATAAAACTGGGGGTAGATTAAATGAGGTTGAAGATGCACTCAGACAGCATACCTATCAGCTGTCCATATTTTTGTAGAATGTCCAAATTTTTGCCTCATACTTTTAGTCTATTCCTTGTAAAATGTGTGTTTTTCTGGCAAGTCACTGACGACTGAAGTCACTAAATAATGACACAAATTTTAGTTTCAGACTTTTTATCCTTCAGAAAATGCATGCTAACACAAAACCTGTTATTCTAGCAACATTTTAAGTTTATCAGAGCAATATTTAAAATCTGCTCTATTTTTGGACCTTTGTTCTCCCTAGTATTTTCTTTGGATTTCTTGCATTAAGATGTTGAGAGCTATGTGAGACAGACTGGTGGAGATGGATTCCTCACTGGCGAATGTCACCCAAAGGAGGGCATATGTGTCTGGATTTCTTGCGTTAAGATGTTGAGAGCTATGTGAGACAGACTGGTGGAGATGGATTCCTCACTGGCGAATGTCACCCAAAGGAGGGCATATGTGGAACCTATGATCGAGCTACTTGGGAATTGGCAGGTGTTATTAGGCATACTTGCAGGTCTGTGTGGGCTTCACTGATGAAAAATTAGTGCAGTAGATTAGGACTGACAAAAGTGTCTTGGTAGTAAAGAGATTCTACAGAATCTTCTTACCTTAAACTTTGTGTGTCTCGTTCCTCAGACCTATATTGATACACTTCTACAACTATGCTATACAAGGGGAATGTTCTTACTTCACTATAGTGCCTAGGAAGAATTATACAAATTTTGAACAGCAGGGTGTTTTGTCAACAGAATTACTGACTGGAAACTTTGCAAAGGCATGCTATTTTTTGATTGGTTGTTAAGCATTGCAAGTATTAGTGGTGGAGAATTAAATGGCTGTATCCAGCTCAGTTAAAGGTATTTTCTTCAGGGGCCCATTACATTTCACTCTCCAGAGAAAGCTGTAGTAATCCGGACAGGATCGTGAGATTTGAGTGGTGGAATGCAGGAAGAGTAAAGGTGGGATTCATCAAATGCAGCCTCACTG
This sequence comes from Protopterus annectens, assembly GCF_019279795.1. Classification (NCBI taxonomy): domain Eukaryota; kingdom Metazoa; phylum Chordata; order Ceratodontiformes; family Protopteridae; genus Protopterus; species Protopterus annectens. Next base: position 827,790,423 of record NC_056737.1, on the reverse strand, counting down.
GATCAATTTTCACACTTGTCAACACACAATTAATGGAGAGAAATAAGGTGGCAGCAGTAAATGCTAAGGACGCCTTCCAAAGTGTTCTGGTGTCTGATGAAAATAGTTCACAAAGTTGATATGGGTGCTTTAATTCTTTGTTAAAGTTGTAAGGGGGAAGTTGTTAATGGTTACTTTATGTTTATGTAGATTTAAGGAGTATTGAACTGGTAATCTTGTAGAATATATATGCCAGGCTGCAAGATGTAACTAAGGGCATGCCAAAGCAGGACGTGGTAAATGACAGTGACTGTAAAAGGAGTCAGGCTCTTTCAAAGTGCCAGTGTGAGGGATTTTCCTTCTCTTTGTTATTCCTCTCATGCAACGTAATGGCATGGGCTGTTATCTGTGTCATTTGAAACACAGAATGTTCTTGTCTGACCTACTTTTTTAGTTGATAACACAGTATACCAGTGGGTTCAAATAATGAGGAGTGCTGATATTTATTGTGCTAGCAGGCCCTACGTTGGATAGTTTATATAATCTGTAGATAGCTTTGCCCAGATTTACTGGCAGAAGGACAGTAGCATAGAGAATAATACTCATCTCCCACTCCCTTTATGGCAGTGAACAGCTGTCCTTACCGACTTCTAAATATTGGGTGATTATCAACTCTTAGGAAGCAAATAAGAATCCTTGTATATAGTTTATTCTTGTGTTTCTTGGGATTTTTATGGATAAAAAATATTTATTATTTAATAAAACAAGGGACAAGAGGATACTATATTTAAAAGTAAGTGTAGAAAGTGATTCTGTGGCAGTAGCAGGTGAAAGGTTTTGAATGGGGTGTCTTGGGCTGAGCAGAGATCAATAGGGTCAACGAATAATAGAAACTGACTAATTTGGCATGTCCTAGAGATGATGTGTAGAGTTTTTAGTTAGAAAGTAAATGGTGTCTCACACCCTATAAAGAGATATAAGATTATGCCACATTTAAAACAGTTAACCCTGATACAATAATAATGGAAAAGACTTACCTCACTGTATACAAGCATTTAAAATTAGATGGCCGATTATATAAATCTGGAGGATATTTTACTACCTAATTAGTAAAGGGGGGGGAGTAGTGATTTTATTAAAAGCACTCCTCCAGTTTGAAGTGCAGCAGAAGCTGATTGATAGAGGGAGGAGATTTATTGTGTATGGATTTGTGCTGACAATAGCAGCAGCGTATATATCCCCACCCCAATTTGGCTAAAATGTTTAAGAAATTAATATGGTATCAAGAAGGATTAGTTATATGGATGGAAAACTGGGCACCACAGAGGTTCATTCAAGCCCTGGGTTGAGGCATATTCCAGCTGTGGGAAGATTCCATAAAGATTTATGGGCATGATGGGCTTAATAGACACATTTAGATGGTCGATTTATAATGGTCCAGCTTATACTTCCTATCCTTCTAGACATGGGTCTTTTTCTAGAATAGATAATATCTGCATTTACCTGGAGTATGTACATTTATCCTGATCATTTGGCATTTAACCAATTGCAGTCTCAGACCATGTGCCATTTATTTATTAGCTTGAAATAATATGGATGAACACTGTGAAATTACAAAGAGCCACTCTCTCAATATGTAAAGGGAAGGAAGTGATGTCTAGGTTTAGACTAACATGGACATATACTCTACATGGCTTGTCTGCACATAGGATCCTAGGATCATAGGAGGTTACTAGGCTAATGGTCCTGGAGCCCTTACAAGCCTAGCCAAGAGTTTATCCCAAAAAAGTAACCTCAGTCAGTACCTGTCACCCCTGTCAGTGAGGGACAAAGGTGGAAACCCTGGGACAAATTTGTGGTTTCCCATCCACTCATCAAGGTTGCATTTAAAGAGGGTCAGTGAGGTGTTTGTTTCACCTCACAACAAAAGGTTCTCCGGTTCAATCCTTGGCTGGGGAGCCTTCTGTGCGGAGTCTGCATGTCCTCCCTGTGATCATGTGGGTTTCTTCTGGGTGCTCATCATGAATGTCCTGGGGTAATACAGCTCCCAAACCTACTTGATGCAAAAATATACAAAATAAATTTCTTAGTAAAATCAAAGGGTTACTAACACTGGTTCAGAATGTAATATTATTTTCAGTTCATTAAAATCTGTTTTGTACTTTGAAATTAACTTTACCTTTTGTGAGCTCTGTTAAAGGATAGGCAATAGTTGCAAAATGAGGTACAAATATTTAATAGTTCCCAAATGGTCCAAAGAAAATGTTCACCTCTCTTTTAGTGAAGAATATAGTTATGTTTTTCTAGATGAGGTTATACTGCTCCTGTCCCTAAAAGGTATCCAAAATATGCAGCTTCCATCATCCCCAATTCAATCTTCTTGGCATTCACTGTCTCAGCTGACTGTTTTATCAATTCTAGCACAACCTGTGCATTTGGTGAGTTTCTTTCATTTTCTGTTCTGCAATGAAATAACTGGGTTTAGAACGCACTTTTAAAACTCTCTACCATTTCTTTGCTCTGATGATACTTACTTAAGTACGCGTCTTCTTCTCACTTTGTCCTCTTTGTTAATTTACTAACATTTTTGTGAGTGTCTGTGTGGATATCTTTATTTTAAGAGTTTTCTATCAGTTCTCATTCATTCCATTATAAGGAAAGGTTTCTGGTAAACATAGGCTACTTTTTACCATCTAATAATAACCACACCCAAGTCCTTCTTGTAGCTTTTTAGCTAATTCCCTGGTATTGATTATGCATCTCTGTATTAGGGTCATTGCCCTGCTGTACCACCATTTTATACTGAATAGGTATATCAAGCTGTTGCTTTATCTATTTCTTATTAAGAGTACTGGCCTGCCATACAGAGTCTACAGATGTTCCCTCTTTCTATATCTTCCATAGTGCTTTAAAATGGGGAGATATTTTCCTAGTATAACATCATGTCATGTTGTGAAACACAGCTACAAGATGCACAAGTTTTCCTAAACGTGTTTGAATTTCTACACATGTGACTGGATATTCCTATTATCACTGTGAATATGTCACCTCCAGCTTTTGTTTACCACATCCTTATGCTTGCATGTATACAGGGACCCCTGACAGGGGTAATCATGCCTGCAGAATTCAGTAAAGTTTGAACTTCTCTCCCATCCAAAAATATAATATGCTTTACTGTCTTGGTTGTAATATAATGATATAATGCTGATTCAATAATCTTAGTGTCAATTTTATCACACTCCATTGAACAGTTTTATTTTTAGCATACACATCAGTTTTCACATTCCTTCTGTTGGTATTCTCCACAGTATTATTAAAAACTGTATCTGGCCACGTGACCCTCCCTCCACAGATGAAACAATTTCATTTATTGTTTGATTCTTGTTTTACTGAAAATTACACATTTTATTTTGTAGCTTCAGGTTTAGAAGAAGACAATTCAGTTTTAAACAGTGAATCATTAGCTAATAAAACTCTGGAACAATAATCCCTCTAAATGTAAAGGTGAACCTAATTCAAAACTCTTTCCATTTAAACTAAAGCAATATCAACTAATCCAGTAGTGTTATTGCTGCATAAAGTGAGTACCCCATGGCATATAATGGGTCTATATTAGATGAATGAAAGTTCATCTTAGCGAATGCTCACATGAGCGAATATCCAGGTACTCGAAACTGCAATTGTGGGAGGCTGTGCCCCCCACACCCCTGCTAAATATATATTCCAACTCCAAGATTGCACTACAGTGAGGAAAGGGCAGATATTTCCATCCTCACTGTACCGTGATCTCACAATTGCAGTTTCGAGTTCTGCAATATTCTCTCATATAAGCGTTCGTTAAGATGAACTTTCGTTCATCTAATACAGACCACATATAATCCTGTGAAACATATTCCCTTCCCATCAAAAACTTATACAAATAGCTGAATTTATTATCTGCCTTTTCATTACAACTCCAGATCACCATCTCTTCCTTCTTCTCTTAACTATTTCTATCCCTATTTCTATCCCTCCTCCTCCTTATACTTATTTCTCCACCTGTCCACCATCATCATGTAATCATCATCTATCTTTCTTTCTTCTTCCTTCCCCCTCTATACTCTGCTTTACTGTCTTCCTAGTCTACCTCCTAATATCTCCATTCCATTTTTTTTTCTTTTTCCCACTTTCCCCCTGTTCTCTTGCACATATTCTCTGGCCCTCTGTTTCTTGGATGTCTTTATCTATTACTTTTCTTCAAATATTTTCTATCTTTTGACAGATCCTTCCTTTCCTTCTCCTTTTAATTTTTATTTCTAACCTACCTAAAGTTACTTTTCAATCAGAACTAAAAGACTATATATACTATGTGTGTGTATATATACACACACACACACACACATATACACACACACACACACACACATATATATAGATATATATGTATGTGTGTGTCTATATATATATATATATATATATATATATATATATATATATATATTGGATTTACTTTATATCCTTGAAATACTGAAATGTCGAAATTCAGTATTTCGCAGCTATAAAGTTGAATCTTTAAAACACAGAAAACTCAGAAGCGCGAAATTCAAAATCTCGCACACCGGAGATTTTGAATTTCACACTACTACTGCACACACACACACACACACACACACACACACACACACACACACACACACACACACACACACCATCCACCTCACACACAAACACCGAAATATGGAACATCAATACATAGTGGGTATGCTTTAAGAATTCCTCTGGAGTAAGTTAAATGAAAACAAAGGGTTTTTTTTTACAGGGGGGCAAGCCCCGTGTACCCCCTTACCCCCTGCTAATTTATATATACTAAAAAAATATTCCCCTAACAAGAAATTGTCATTCTCTTTCATCTGTTTCTGTTGACCAAATGGTGTCAATTAAACAGATGTTTAACTTTGTGCTCATTGCTTGTTCCATGAATAATATTAATATAATTTATATATATATATATATATATATATATACACACACACACACACACACACACACACACACACACACACACACACATAGCTAGATAAATAAATAGACAGATAGATATATAGATAGATAGATAGATAGATAGATAGATAGATAGATAGATAGATAGATAGACAGATAGATAGATAGACACACATAGCTAGATAGATAAATAGACAGATAGATATATAGATAGATAGATGTGGGTACGCTTAAAATAAACTAAATAGCAAAGTACTGACACCACAAATATCAACATAAAAATATCTAAACACAAAATATCAACAAAATCAAATCTGTACTAGGGAAGGGTTTATGCCCTTTCCCATTCTTGGGCAAATGCTATTTTTGAGTTTATCTGTTTTTGGTATTGAAAATTGTAATGTCAATATATTTCTGTTTAGATTATTTTAAGTATACCCTCACACACACAAACACACACACACACACACACACACACACACACACACACACACACACACACACACACACACACAAAAACAGCAGAAGTTATCATAATGTATGACTCAAAGTGCATCAGAACAAAATCTGAGCTAATTACCTTCTAGAAAATTTTGGACAAAAAAAGTAAAGAAAAAAATAATTTAAATACACATGTGAAATTTACTCTTACATTACACAGCATTATTGAATAGCCCTGGCTCTTCTGTTTCAGTTAATTTGTTCACAGTACAAAAGTATATAATGATTGCCATTATTCGGGATACAAATGGTATGACAAGAAGGCTGATGTAGCACTGTTTTTTTCCACTACAGTTATTTTACTTCTGCACTACTGTTAAAATACAGTAATAATGCTTGTTTTGGAAAGAGCACTAAGATGTTTGAAATGCCATATTGTTACATTTAATAAAAGTTACATTGTCAACATTTTTTGAAAGGCAATTAGCCAATCTCTTTCTTAAAATGCAGGTCATGTTGAAAAATATTCTTCTTGTCTAGATGGTCAGTGCTGAATAACTAAAGCAGTAAAAACTCACCTTTTTGTGTTTCAAACTAGACTGTAGGGCAGATTCAGTAAACTCTACACAGTCCATTAACACCATATGCACATTGTGGCACCATGCACACATAGTAGTGCACTGTTTTTATTCATTAAGTGGCTCTACATGATGTGTAGAGCTGCGCAACCACTGTAAACTCAGTGGCATGCTAATTACAGCATAAATCTCTCTGCCTCAACATAAAGAGAGGCAAATCAAACAACACTTTGTATAAACACTCTAAATTATGTAAGAACTTCAAAAAGTTTGTATTTTTTATTTTAGAAAAAAATCATTGTTTCAGAGCAAGGTGGCCCATGGAAAGAGCATCTAAGTAACCAAGAGCTCATTTGGCAGTTACATTTAGATGCTTACACTTTTCCAGCTATCAGTGATTTTTGCTCTACTCTCCCTGTTTTAAAGTACAAACAGCAATTTATTGATTAAAAGATGTTTATATTGTGTTATCTTTTTATTTAAGTCAAAGTGTTGTAATTAATTTTTTTAGATTATCTTATTGGTTAGCCTATGGTTGGGTTGTACCTACTCACATCTGATTGGTTGGAACAGTGTTTACAAACTTGTTAAGTCACTTATGTCAGCAGTTTTGAAAATGTTCTGCCTTAGCATGAAAGCAATTAATTGCTTTTGGTATGTTTTCAGTTGTATTTTTATGCTAACAAATGATGGCTATTGAATTTCATCTAGAGTACAGGCATGTTTGTTCTCGTTGTTGTTCTTTACCTCTTGATTTTTCTTGGAGTTTTTTTGAACCATGTAACTATTGTGTGTGTGTGTGTGTGTGTGTGTGTGTGTGTGTGTGTGTGTGTGTGTGTGTGTGTGTGTGTGTGTGTGTGTGTGTGTGTGTGTGTGTGTGTCTGTCTGTCTGTCTGTATGGGTATTCCAGGTGAAACTGGTGTGTGAGTGCCTACAAGAACACAGTGTAGCTCTGTGTTAGCATTACATCTTAGTATGTAGGACAGCTGTGAGACGTGCATGGTAGAGTTGGCAGCTCATCATTGTCATACCTGACCACAAGAACTGGCTTTGCCAGGAGTTGCACCAGCATGTCCATGCCCATGGTCAGATGCACTAGTGCTACCTGAATGTTACTGATGGCTGCTGAATGAGCTCCCCTTACGAGGATGCCCAGGACCATGACCCCACTGCTTGCCATTTCTGGGTATGCACACCTCAACCACTGACAGAGCAGTGTAAGTAGTGACAGTATGGGAGTATGATCAGGCATGGCTACATTGGCTAACATCAGATGATGTGGCTGACCTACACTCATGTGGATGCTATCCCCCTCCCAGCAGATGTTCCATCATAGACACCACCCCTTACAACATATCATCCATCCAATCTATTGAATCAGCAACACGGTGGAGGCAGTCATGCTAGTCAGCCTGTACCACATCTACAGCCCTAAGCATTTCTCTGGAGGACCTATTGGAATGTGCCTGTGCCTCCATGACAGCTCTAAGCATACACTGAGTGGCATGGGACAACACACATGGATCAGGTTGAGGATGAACAGCAGGCCTCCTCTGAGCATCCCTAACAACCCTTCTGTGTGGCACCTTGCCCCACACTTTGGCTATGGCCAGAGTCACCAGGCACGGAAGCCACAGTAACCACATAGCCCTGATTGACTGCCTCACCCTCCACCTGCCCAGTATCTGATGGCTCACAGGAATGGGTTGGTGTAGGTCCACTGGCTGTGTCCAATGGAATTACAGAGGATGGCTGAATGTCAACCTCAGTGTCATATTCAACCTCTGTACCCCCAACTGTGTGACTGTTTGGCCACCATCATCATCATCAGAGTCTGCTGATACTCTGACATCAGGTGGTAGCAGTCCCACACTTCCACTGTCAGGATCACTTGTAATAATAAGCAACAAACACAAGAAAAAAATAATATCTACATTACTCTAGTCTAATATATGCTAACAAAATAACAGTGGTGCCACTATTACAGACAGTACAGCAATACACACAACAGTTCTGACACTCATATAACAAACTAAAAATTTCTTTGAACTGCTCATCAGTACTGACATGAACATGTTTGGTTTACCATGTGCAGATGATTGCAGGCTCTCTAAGCTGGATGGTTCTGGAAGACATTAAGCAAAAGGTAAGGACATCATCATCACAATGAACAGTAACACTGGGGGTTACAACTTTTTGTCCTTTATGAGTACAGTCACAATACTTTTAACAAGAACTTGGATGACATGTCCACCCCAAGCCCATGTGTAATCAACTAGAATGTGTTGTTAACTGTACTAATCTACCATTCCCCCCAAAACAAATTGAATGTTAAACAAAACTTAAATATTGCTGTCAATATTTTACTATACAAGAAGTATTTAACAATTGAAATAGGTAAGCCTACCTTGAAGCTCCTCTTGGGGCATACTTGTCTGCCTTGAAACAGCAGCACCGACATCAATGAAATGCTACTATGCACTTTCCAGTGAGCTGTCTGGATACCTGACAGTGGACAAGGACTCTTTATTTGTTGTCAGTGGTGGCTCTGTAGCAGGTCTACCCAGTAGCCATCCTTCACAGGCCACTGTAGCTGTGCTCCTCCAGGCTGATGAAATCATGCCAGTGGCCCTATGGTGCACCTAATCAAATGTCCTGCTCTGACCATCTACTGCATTCATATCAGCAACTATCTGCCACCAAATTTGCATTCTGTCAGGCATATCCCCACTTACTCTCTCAAGTAGAAAGACACCACAATGCGGAAATGCTTCTAAAATTATTTCATTTTCAGGGGAAATGAAGGAGGGTTTGCAGGGACTGGGACACCTGGGTGGCATAGTCGTAAGTGACATAAAATGCAAAGGATAATACACATAAGTATCATATAAATAAAAGTCTTGCTTTGATATAACACATAAGAGGTAGTTATTTCAATATTACCCAATGGAGAAACATAAAACAGTCAAGATATTCAAATATAAAAAGAAATTGTGTGGTTGTAACACATTACAATCACACACAAAGCAAGGTTGGATCCAAAACAAGGAGAGTAACAATTACAAATCTTGTTTGTGCCAAAACACAAGTGCAACTTGGCTCTTCCATCCCTAAAACAACAGGCAAATGACACATTTTACTAACAAACCATCAGTGAAATGCTAAAAGTGCTATCAAATAAACTGTCCCTGAAATATGTGTACACATTTACCACAGAACATTCCATTTTAAGCAATTGTCAGTCATGTCTACCTGTCCCAGTACTCCCCTACAGGTGTGTATGGGCCATCCTAGAAGGCTAACACCCCAATGTCATTGACAATATAGGACAGTTACATTTCATGGAAATAATAGAAGACTGTAAAGAAAAAAAAACAGTTGTAACATTAGCACTTGTGATGACAGTTAATAAGGCTGTGCATCTGAGAAAGTAAAATGCCCTGACAGTACACTTCTAAGAAATGCATACAGATAAAAGTAGAATTTGCTAATGTATATATATATATATATATATATATATATATATATATATATATATATATATATTGTAACAAATTTTTATTACTGATATCTCAGCATATACAGTATATAACTGAAAAATTCAAGTATACCTTATCAAGATCAGTAGCCTTCTGTGTAGATAAATCCCAAAGTAATAGCTTCTTCTCAAGTGTTATCCACATAAACATGTCTCGTCACCTTCAAGATCCCTAAATACAATGTTACCTTTTTATAGTGTAGATTCAGTGCTGTGAGCATGGTGATGATGCAAATGAGATGTGAACTTATTAGAATTGCTGAATCCCAAATACTTGGCTCGTGTATTTGATGTAAACATAGTGCATGCACTCCCTCAGTGTTTGTTGCTAATGGATTGCAACTGTGAATGATTACTGGTAGGAAGAAGACAAACACAACAGCAATTCAGACTTCACTACCTCAAGTGGGTGGGTCAGCCAGGTTAGACTTACAAAGTATGGAAGTAATTGTATCAAGGTTTTAAATGCAAGTATGCAGCACACATTTCACAGTTTCTGTTCAGTAACATCCAGCCTATCCTCCATTTCTTGACAACTGTATATTATTGCCATTTAATATCCTGACCCATTTTAAGGGCAATAATACAGACTGCCTTACAGACTGCATGCCTCAGATTACTGGTCAGATAAGATAAGAATGAACAACAAACACAAAGAGATTAGACACAGCTGCATTTATGCAAGCAATAGTCAAAAATGGTTGTGTGATCACTCAGTGCACTACTTCTGAAATTAATATATGTACAAACAACTGTCATATGTTTTGTTAGTACTGTGGATGATGTTGCAGTTAGTTGTATGCATAATGATATTAGCTTGCTGATGTAATTGTGTGGCAAATGGGAAGACACCCTTATTGTGTTTTAAGGTCCATTGGAGCGAGAGTTCAAATCCAGATCTGTGAAAAATATTTCATGTGTGCCAACATAAATTTTGTAGTGTTGTTTATTTAAAATATTTACTTTCTTCATTTGAACTAATTTTTCCTTTCTTGTATTTTTCTTTTCTTTTTTAATGTCAGTATTTGCATTATGCATGACTTAACTCAAACAAAGGAAATGGAGAAACACAATGAATCTCATGTTTAGCTGTGCTTATCTTGTTTGCACGATGCTTAGCAGTGCACAAACCTGGACTAGTGGCCCACACAGGAAGCAGACATAATACCTGTAGATAAGGCATTGACAGTGTAAAAGTCAAAAGTGTACAGGTCAAAAAGGATACATTGTTGCAGTTTTGACTTTCCATCTCACAAAGTCACAGAACAATGCTGCACTCTGGTTAGCAAGCTTCCCCAACACCTGAACCCATTGAACATATTCAGACAAGACACAGACAACAATTTAAAACAGATACATTCTATTAATGCTGTTGGGCACCACACAAACACAGTAAGCAGTGCTACATGGCAGTTAACACACAGAACTTAAGAATGACTAGGGAATTATGCAACTGTTATTTAACTATTCCTGTGGCAGTGGGTGTAATTGTAGGGCTGTAATATGGATGGTCCTGGATTCTAATACAGGAAGTACAACATATTTTTACTGTTGTGACAGTCCAGTTTATAGTAATGAACAGAGAAATTTACAAGTGTTATTTCAATATTCCTGTGGCAGCTGGTATAAGTGTAAGGTTGATAAATGCATGGTCCTGGGTTGGAATACAAGAAATTCCAGACATTTTTATTTTGTTCCATTTCACATTATATTCAATCTCACTTATAACACTTTATATATAATCATAAATAGTGGAGCTGATATGAATTATATGTATGTGGGATAAGACACCTTTACTGTGTTTTGAAGGTTCAGATGTATGACTGAGGGTATACTGTCTATTATGTTTCTGTAAGTATAATTCTGCTATCTGGACTTGGATGGCCTTAACACTTAAATAAGACACATACACAAATAAATATATATACAAGGATCTTGTCAGGTCATACATATACATGGTTAATACCTCAAACTGTCATCTTTACTTATGAATGATTAATGACTATGTCTCAGAAACACTTCTTCTGTGGCAAAGATGGAAAATCACTGCTGTGAAAGAAAATATTTTGTCCTTTATGCATAGGTTTGAATCCCACACTGTAAAAAATAAATTTTAGCAGTGTATAAAGCCAAACAGACGTGTCAGGTCAGGGCATTCATGCCCCCATTGCATGTCAGCAAAATTAAATCACCTAACATTACAGCAGCAGACACCCCTCAAACTACTGTCAAGTGTCAGATTAACCTTCCAATTTCCAAAACTTCTTTGCTCTCTGTTTGGCAACATTGCTCTCTGTTTAACATTGCACAAACACAGCTGGCATAATTTCTCGGGTTTGCGCACTACCAGTAAACACAATAACAGGAACTGATAGGAAATCATTATTTGACATTGCTCTACTTTTGGGATTAGACATGTCTACCATTAGAAGAGGAAGTTGTCCAACTTAGGGTGCAGAGGTGGAGTGTTCAGGAGTCCAGAATATTATTGGAATCCTGGTAAAGTGCCACAGCCAAAGGCTTCTGCAGGGGGACTATTCTGGCTCCCAGTAGAAGTCTGAGGCCTGGAATAGTCTGGCCAAGGCTGTATCCAGTGTAACTGAAATCCCACGCACTGGAAAACAGTGTAGACACCACTTCAGTGGCCTAAAAAGGCAAAACGGGGATACACTCAACCAGTGGTTGGATGAGTTTCAAACTAGCGACATCCCACTGTTGTGTAAGTATGCTAATAAAGACCATTTGTAATACATGGAAAGCTAAATACAGACAAGAGTATTACGCCTAATGCTCTTTTGTTCTTTTCTTTTCTTTTCACAATTAATTGTGAAATTGAGTTGAATAGTCAGGTTCGTGCTGATCATCTGGAGAGACTGAGGGAAGCAATTGGTATGTTTGCAGCACAAGAGAAGTATTATTGTAGCTTTAAAAGTTAAACATAGATGTTCTTGTTTTCTATACAGTAGTAGCAAAGTAATCATGCATATCCTAACTGTAAAAGCAAGTATGCATGCGTAAGTCTGTAGCACACACCAACTTTAGGAATCAAATGTAAGACTGTAGTCAGAGGTTGTGGGCTCAAATACCATGACAAATAACTACACAGTACTGCAATTCTTTAATAATATTACATAAATTAAAATCTACACAGGTGGCATAAATAAATTAAAATCTATACAGGTGGCATAAATTCCTTGCTGTTAACTGTAATCTGTAAAATTGGACCAAGCATATGTGCAATATATGCACATTTAAAGATTTACTTTAAGCAATCCATAATTATAGTTTGTAGTTGTTAGGATGTATAATTAAATACTTCAGATAAAATAGTTGCATAATTGTGATAATGCATTGTATTTCACACATGATGGTATGAATTTTATCTCTTTTTTTCACCCCAACCCTTATCTCTTTTTTTATTTTCTATTATGTCATCAAAATGTCTCCCTGGCATCCATCTGTAACAAATTAGCAAGGCTTCACAGCACAGTGAGGTAGGCCAAACCATGGGTCAGCCTGCCCCTGCTCCAACAGTTGCAGCACCGATGCCCAGTATGTCTGGGACCCAACCTACTGCATCTGCTGCCCTTGCAGTAGCTGCATTATCAGGTAGTACTACCCAGTAGCTGGTACTGTGGTACCCTCGGGGAGTACTTGTGGAGGTGGAGATTTCATCACCCACCAAAAGATACCAGGGTTGGTACATAGAGTCATGCACCAAACCATTGGTGTATGCCTACATCAGATGGAGAGGCTGTTCTCCCTCATGGTCCATAGTAGAAGAAGACATCAAGCACTCCAGCAGCCAGTAAGGGGACAGTGATGACAGTCCTGCGGGTGAGGACTAGATTCTCAATGCCCCCATGGTTGACAGGCATGAGCTTGCCTTGTCCCTTCAAACTACTGTGTCCCTCACTATCCCTGCATCTTTTCTTGTTTGCCCTGTTTGTTTGCATTTGCTTCTCACATTCCCAAATTTCCTGACCCAGAAATACCAATGCCCCTTACCCAGCATTCCTCTCTTACTGAAGTTAAACAAATGGGCACCTGTCCCACAAAAAAAAACATTGTCCCTCACATAGCTCTCCATTTTGCATGTGTCTTCTTGACACACTTGATTTGGTCCAGTTGGCTATCCAACATGATTGCATTGTTGTCACCCCTCTTTGTGGAGGTAACAGACGCAATGTGGCTAATATTCTGTGCATATTTTAATTTTAGACTGTTGAAGAAATGGATAACTATGATTCTTTCCTACCTCAATCCTGCACATTCCTATACAGCTTTCCCTTTGTTCTTCTCCCTGCTTGCCCCCCATTTCACCACTTTCCAATCTACCCCATTTTAACACCTATGATCTGGTCACAAAATATAATCACATGTAACACACATAAGTAGAAAAAATGGGAGCCCTTCACTTTTTGGCCAATATGTCTGCATGGAGTTTGGTACCATGCACCAAAGCCAAGTGATGGTAAACATCTCTTTCTTGGTGTGGTTACCTCCATGCAATGCTGCTTAAACACACTGCATTAAGTCAACACATGGTGAAGGTAGTATAAAGTATAATGTCATTACATTATCTTTATTTATTTAAAAGTATTACCTTCACCTGGATTTAAATTCTATATCATCTGGGCTCAAAATGAAATCTGTTAATGCATTTACACCTACTGTCACAGAGATAGCTAAGCAGCAGGTGTGTTTCATACACTCAATAACTCTCATAATTTTAGCATTGAGCCTCAAGTTTGCACACTGCTTAACTATGAGCAAACAGGACAAGCATTAGAAATGTGCACCTCACATGCACAAACACTTTGCCAACCATCGTGCAAACCCTCTGCTTGGAGGTGCGCTATGCAAAGTGGATAACAGCATGTATTAATTTTATTTACTGTCCATTTAGTGTTTGTGATATGAAATTACAAGTGGAAACAGAAAAAATGAAGGCCCTATGTGAGAAAATGTCACATATTTACAATGCAGCCATCTGTTACCTTCCTCATGTACTGCAACCCTGGTCTCTCAGTACTTGCCCACAAAAATATCAATTACACTACATACATAGCTTATAAATTAATAACAAATGTTGTGTCATATACCATGCACATCTTTAGAATGACAATACACATTCAGATTTTGAAATACTTGTAGTAATGTGAACACCTGTGTGCATACAGTTTGGAAAGCTGTCTCTTAAAGTAAACCTGCACATCGGAGCACAACCAGCAAATACTACACATTGCACATTCATCAGTTTGGTAACAAGCAGAACATGAAATATCTTGACACATGCACATGCTTACACATCCATTTCATGCAGGCCTCCCAACATCTTCTCTCCAACATTCAATGCTGATGTCATCCACCATAAGTTGTACTGCAGCCTTGTAAAAGTCAGACTTTTGCCATGGTGCTTGCATAAAGTACTGCATTCTTTAGTCTGTGTGCTTTTATAGGTAAAGGTGCTGTTCTCACTGGAGTCAACTGGGAGGTGTGTCTGTTTGTGCACTTGCTTGACATTACAGAGAGCATTTTACACCAGCTTGTGGGACATTGCTATTACCAACTTCCTCTCACCAGACTCTGCTGATGTCATCACCTATAAACTGTTGTCTGACACTCTCCAAGTCAGACTTGAGCTGTGGTTCTTGCTTTAAATACAGAGTTCTCCAGTCAGTTTACTTAGGTAGTGGTTCTGTTCTCACTGAAGGCAACTGGGAGGTGTGTGTGTTTGTGTACTCGCTTGACATTACAGAGAGCATTTTACACTAGCACATTGGACACTGCTCTTATCATCTTCCTCTCACCAGACTCTGCTGACGTCATCACCTGTAAACTGTTGTCTCACACTCTCCAAGGCAGACTTGAGCTGTGGTGCTTGCCTTAAGTGCAGAGTTCTTTAGTTGGTGTATGTAGATAGGCAGGGGTTCTGTTCTCATTGTAGTCAAATGGGGTGTTTGTGGACTTGCTTGGCATTGCAGCAAGCATTTTACACCAGCATCTGGGACACTGCAATTACTATATTCCTCTCACCAGACTCTGCTGATTTTATCAGCTATAGCTGATTTGCAGATGTCCAGTATTCCCATTAGGGAGGGTCACAGACTGGCCTGTAGGCCAGGAACAAGTCACCTTATCCTATCGAATACAGATTACAGTGACAGGGCTTTCAGTCTATCCACATACATCATGGTATGGTTTGTAGGCCCTGTATTTTCTTGGAGAGAAACCCCTGTGGTCTTTCCAGTTGCTGCAAGTGTCTGCTGAGGTGCATGCAAAAGGGAGAATTCTACTCTATAGTTGTTCTGATGAGGTTTGAGTACAATGCTATTATAACCTCCTCAGATCTGGATACGATGGCCTGACTTATGAGGTACACAACATAGCCTTTCCATACCGCTGTGGGCATTTGGTAGTTAAAGTTCAGACTGCTATCTACATGTATTCCCAGGTCTTGCACCACTGGGTTTCAGCATAGCAGGAGTGTTGTCAATGCTTTAATTAGCAGGGAATTCCACTTTGCAGAATGCCAAAATAATGACACATGTTTGCATTTATTTGTAGACCATGTGGCTTTGGCGCCAATCATTTGTCTATGTTAGCCCCTCCTGTAGTATGTTATCATCATTGGTGGAATCAATAATTACCCCCATATGCAAGAATCAGCAAACTTTATTTATTTGTATTTATTTATTTAACATTTGTTGACCGGGCAAGTCTGACTAGGACAGAGCCTATTTTCAGTGGCCCAGGAAGAAACGCTCCAAACTCATGTCTTTGGAAAGCCTTAGTAAGCCAAAGGCCATATACTTTAACCTGGATTGTCAATAAATAGATTGCAAGCAGTAAAGGGACAAGCATAAATCCTTGGGAATGCCAGTGGTGACAGCTCTACTGGGAGAGGTGGATTCACCAACTTTCACAATATGTGTTCTGTTGGTGAGCCAACTGGTTAACCATCTAGTGATGTAAGGGTTAATTTCCATCTGGGAGAGTTTCTCAGTGATACCACAGTGAGAGATTGTGTCCATACTCTGGGATAGATCAAGATAGGCTGTATGCACTGTCATACCTTCATCCAGGCCTATAATACAGAATCAGTTTGCTGTGACAATATCACAGATCACCTATATCATGACATACACCTACCTGACATGGCTGGATACACACTTCAACACACCCTCCACATGGAATATGTTCCCATAGAAAGGTGTATGTCAACATTCATCTGAGTTGGGGAGGGGAACAGCACCTGATACATGCATGCATGTATAGACACATCCTGACTCTCCTCATCTGTGAGGTAGACCGACATGTCATCATGGACCTTTTCTAATTGGACAATAAAAATATCCCGGTTGTGTGCAACAGATATCTGCAAGTTGTTAATGCTATATCCATGTCTGTTACATCTGGTAGATATCCTGTAACAGGTCATTAAGGGTATGCATGATGGCAACACTATCATCCTGTGGAACTTGACCAGGTTAAGGCATTTGACACAAATCCATACTGAGGTGTTCAATAAACACTCTCAGATGTGGCAATAAACACCTATATCACCAGGTGGGTAGACCACTGGATCACATACATAGCATCTAAATATGTTGAAATGTGTGAAGTGACCTATATCTCTGGTTCAGTAATCAGGTCTATACATCAAGGCTGTCTGCTAGGCCCTTTCCTGTTCATTATTTAAGTCACAGATGTCAAGAATGGCATATACCTACTGTGTCCAAACAGCTGTCTGGAGGACTACTGATTATGGGCAATCATTGACTCCAACTGTGTTATTAATATAATACAGACAGTATCAACACACACCAAAGATTGCTGCCACAGCCGTGACAACACATGAGATGAAAGAAAAACATGGGATATTTGTCACATTAGGAAAACAAATGCACAACCTAAGCATAATGTAGACATGACATCCTATAAGCAGTCCAACTGGTATGTGACTTGTGTCCTGGGGTAGAATGTATGCAGAACATCCAGCAGCATGTGGCCACAGTGCTGACAATTCCATTGTATGTAACACAACTACTGAGTATGTGCAGGATATCCACATCAAATAATACCTACATAGTTCATAGCCTTCATCACACCAATAACTGAGTACAATGCACCATTCTTCATGTACCTCCCTACATATCTTCCAGTGATGTGCAACTGAAGTGTACTACCTTTGCCAAGATGAGCTGTCACACATCTTATTGGTCATACCTAGGTATGTTTTGTTGCATAACCATTACTATCTGATGATGCAGAACACCCATCAAGGTTCATAAGTTCATAGGTTCATAGATTAGTACTAAGCTAACTGCCCTTGCGAGCCATTTTAAGCCTAGCCAATTATCCCTTGTGAGACTCAAACCCCACACCTTGTGTCTGTAAGGCAAACACCTTAACCATTAGGCCACCCTCCCAACCAAAATAAACTGCCTCTGCAAGGCTCAAACTCAGGACCCTGTACACTATAATCACAGTAGTTAACCACTAAGCCATCATAGCACATACACCAGATGCATATGTGATACCTGTTCTGGTGATGCACACAGTACATACATAGTTGTTTGACAACATTGATGGCATGGGTTACATTTGTTACAGCGTGGAGTGTGCCATATACATATATATATATATATATATATATATATATATATATATATATATATATATATATATACATATATATATATATATATGCCATACACACCAGTCAACTAGCCTGCATTGATCATAATGTCACATACAGGTATAGCAGTGTCCCTCCTAACACCTCCAGCAGATATTACAGTGTCAGGATGGTGTGCTTTACTACCCTGATAGATTCCTAACATGTCATAATAGTTGTACAAGTGTGTTCATGCAGAACCATCTATGGTCACTCAGAATCACATATGTTGTATGAGAGATATGGGATTAATGGTGATATTATTCTGATATCGTCCTGGATTGTGTGTGCTTCTTTTACAGTTGTCCATGAGCCTGTAACTGTGTCCCACGTGTTGGAAACCTCTGTTGACATTACACTCCTATTTAGGCAAATCAGTTTGCACAGCTTCACAATATGCACCCAACCCCAATTGTATATGACATCCCTGATAGATGTCCTCTCCATTGTTCATGTCAGGATGCTTATCCCACAAAGACATCTTCTTCATAAGTTCATAGATTAGTACTAGGTTAACTGCCCCTGTGGGCCTTTTAAGCCTAATCAATTATCCCACGTGAGACTCAAACTCTGCACCTTGTGTCTGTAAGGTAAACACCTTAACCATTATGCAAACCTCTCCATTGTTATGTCACCTTGCCTGACAGTCACATAATATACATTTTCACTGTGCAGTCTGTCCTGTACCATGTTGATATGTGATTAGTGTTCCTTCTATAACTGTCTTCCACATGGCTCTAAACCTTCCTTCTCCAAAATGAGCAACACTAACCCTGATACTGTGGAACTAACCGGCAAAATGTGGAACATATACTAACAGGCTTACTAACAACTTCAACTAGGATGGTCATAGGATGGTCTAAATATGCTGGTTTTACTTATAAAAAGATCTTTAAATGAATGAATATGATTCATTTCTATTTACCATGAGTATCAAATAAAAAAAATTCCTAACACTAAATGTGTGACAGACCCTTTCAATGTGGAAGTTTGAGGAACATGAACTTTTTAAGACCCCCAAATTAGGTATGTTCCTCATAATGAGGTACACTTGAGAAGTGTGGTCTTCCGTTTACATGCCCTCATCTGCCATACATTATGATATTTCACCTGTCCTCTTTCCTTGTGTTCGTTCCTACAGTTCATCTGTATGTCTCTATTCATTACACACTTCCCCTGACTGTTTATTTTACTTGGCTGTCCATATATACTTACAGATCATTTACACAACTTTTGTACAGAATGCCTGGAATGAGATTTCACAATACTCTGCATTTTATACACTGCCCTGTACTGTGTTTGGACCATATGCATTACTATATGATAAATCCTGGTAATCATTGTGGCTTTCCTTGCAATCCTGCTAACCTAGTTTGCTCTACTGTAAACAGGTTTGGTATGCTTGTTGCTTTACATGGTTTCCTGGCTGGCAACACTGTTGTCAGCCATGAAACTGTGCTTGTTTATGTTTAAATGCAATGTGTGGCAGGAATATGTAATCATCACTGTTGCTCACTATGCAAACACGTATACTCCATCTAGGCTATGGAATCCCACACTGTGTCTTTTTAGTGGCATAAATGAAATGAGCAATTTCAATTTTTTCCCATTAAGCTTCTGAAAAAACAGTCATCCAACATACTGCATGCTGAACAGCCTGTTACTATGAACAATACCCACTGCCATTCAATGTCATTTAATCTTGCCTAAATTTCACCTCTTGAGGAAAAAAATCATCTGTTTTCCACTTCATACTGTAAGTATTTTATGCCTTGCAAGCTCACTATAATCATCTATAAAGACATAGTTCTATTTTCTTATAAACAAAAGACATGCTGTTAAAGTCTCTTGCTGACATTTTTAGAGTGAGTTTATTATTTAGTCATTCAACAGAATTGCTGATGAAGATGCTAGGAAAAATGAGAATAATTTGACAATGTTATTTGAAATACATTTTTAAGTTCAATATTCTTTAATGAAGTATTTATTACTGCAGCCACTCACAACTGCAAATGTTTGAAAATTGTGCAATACAGACATAGCAATTATGTTAATGTACATAGTTTTTACACCCACATCTCCAGCACCCTATAATTACATAGCTAGAGGAAGTTAAGCAAAGAAAGAAATGATTAATGACAGTATTTTCCCTGTGATACCCATATTTAGTCTCACTAACACTCCACCCTCGACAAAAAATAATCCTTTAAGGCAATTACAGTATACTGGGGCTGACGTCTGTTTTTTTTCATTAGTATCTGCATAGTGCCTTGCCCAAGTTAAACATGTCTATCAACAAATAGGTAAATAGGTATATATTGTGTGATTTGCAGGGTTATGGAGATCAAATGAATATGGGTTTTAATGACAATATAATTTCTCTGTCATCTCTTAACCATGGCCTTAGTGTGTCAATGTTTGCTAGCAGTGGCAACACTGTGATTTAACCAATAATTCTATTCACTGATCAGGTTAAAACTTGGAAAATTAATAACACAACTAGTATCTTGAGTGAAGTCTGATTTTTTATATGCATAATGATAAGACAGAACACATTGTTTATTTATACTCCTGAAAACAAACAGTAGGGACTATCTGGTGAATGTCCTTTTAGCTCTTTAAATACGTAAACTCCATTTCAGGTTCATAGATTCATAGCCTTGGTGAACAAGCTAAAGATCTGTTGGCTATTGAAGGGCTAATTACCCCAGATTCCATGCTGGAAGTTCCAGGTGCCGTTAAAGTAATTTATTTCCTTCTTTTTCAGTAAATTTCCACTCTGAAAATACAGAGATTTAGCCAAAATCTGTATTTATTAACTAAATTTGTTCCAGCTCAGTCGTGCATAATGTTATGTCACAGGAAGCTTGGGAAATATGTACCTAAATTCAGATTACATTTCCCAGGTGGCATTATGAGGAGATTTCAAAACAGGAAATGATGCATCCTAGCACCATCCCTCCTTAAATGTGACTGTGCTGTGATTTGTCGTAATGATGCATGTAATCCTGCCCATTACTGAAATTCTAATGTCTGGCTTTATGTCAGTACATCAAGATGCACATGCAGTTTCACATCAGGTGAGTGGAACTGCAAAGCCAAGGGTTTTTATCCATTCAGAAGGATTCATTGGACGTCTTTGATATGGCACGCATTCAGTGGGAGAAACACATTTTTAAGATTGACAAAGGCAATGTTTACTATACAGAGTGTTGTATGACTAGGCATTGAGTTGGTTGCACTGCTGTGGCCATCTTATTTTAAGTGTGAGTCTTCACAGGATTAATGTCTGCAGAAGGGTATGAGATATGTCCTTTGATGTAATATGCAATCAATTATTTTTGCCAGTATATACACAATGAAATTTGTTTCTTATCCTTCAATAGTGCCCTTATCATATCATTCACAAAGTATTCAAGCTGTGATGCTAAATGTTCTCTCTTATATCTATAGTCAGGGACAGCACCAAAACTAATCATGGATAAAGGCCACCAAATCAGATACATTTTTAAAATATTCACAGTATTCATACATAAAGTTAATAGAAGACAATATTACTTATATTAGCATGCATTTTCCAAATAATAAAACATCCATAAAATTAATGACCAGCACTATTTAATGACTAAAATATCATCTGTTTTGCCACAAAACTATTGCATTTTAGATCAAATTTTGGCAAAATCTGGGATAGCTGAGAAGTTTCAAGGCCAAACACTACTATAAATACAATTCTCCCTCTGGAAAGTAGAAGTGAGTCATCAGTATAAATATGTGTTTGCAGTTCATATTGAGTTGTAATTTTTTTCTGCAGAATAACAAAACAGTTTTTTAGACCACTGTGCCAAAGGGTCAGGGCTTACAAAATTAATGAATTTCACAGTGTACCTTTTCACAGTCTTAAGCTCACAAAACAAATATGTTGATATTTAAGGGGGTTTGACCTGTAGTCAGAAAACTGTGGTTTCCTTAATATTCCATTTAACATGTATACTCATAAAAAGACATAAAGTTCAGAGGTTTTAATGATTTTTAAAAGGAAGCCTGTGAGAACTGGGAAGGAGTTTCAGCAAGCAAGACACGTATTTACTTACAGGTTATTAATATGGCACCTTTATTGCCAAAGGGTTCATTCTTTGAAAAATAAAATGAAAAATGTGTACTATTGCAACAGTTATAAAAGAACAGTAGGAGTAACCCTTGCTATGTTGTACCAGTGTACAACACTATACACTGTAATAGTTCTACCACACAGAGGAATACAGATACGTGTTTTCATTTATTTATTTTTAAACAAGAAACATCTTTATTGAGTTATCACTTATGACATAGGCAGTCATACATTTATATAAATGAAGACAAACTATATTAATATATTTTCAGTTGCCAACATTATACCTCCCACATAATCAGCTATATAGTCATTATCAGTAAAACATTACATAGCTCGTTCAATTCCTCCTCCAAAACATTAGCTTGCATGTACTGTTCCCACAATTTCCATTTTTTCTATGTATAAAGTGAACAAACAAGTCAAGGAAAAACTGCTGAAAACAAAAAAAAACAATGCAAAGCAGAAAAATGGATATATACAGACTCCAATTTTACTATAAGCACTTTCATTTAAACATTGCCAAACTTCTTCAGATCTGAAGAAGTCTGG
Source organism: Protopterus annectens (assembly GCF_019279795.1). Classification (NCBI taxonomy): domain Eukaryota; kingdom Metazoa; phylum Chordata; order Ceratodontiformes; family Protopteridae; genus Protopterus; species Protopterus annectens. The sequence goes on along the minus strand of NC_056737.1, from coordinate 827,767,561 downwards.
CAATGTTTAAATGAAAATGCTTATAATAAAAATGGGGTCTGTATATATACATTTTTCTGCTTTGTTTTTTGCTTTTAGCAATTCTTTCTATGTAATTTGCTTCTACCCTTTTCTAAAGATTCAACTTCCAGTTCTTTTATCTCTGTTATTATATTCACTACTTCTAGTGCGGGTGGTTTAGACTTTAATTTCATTTTTCTAATAATTGCTTTTCTTGGTAGCCACCAGCATTAAACTCAACAACACCTTACTATGTCTAGGCAATTTGATTCTATATCACAGCTAAAAAAAATAATTTCCTTAGTTACACCAATTTACTCACCCAGTATTTCTGACAGAGTAGTCTATAGGGAATTTCGAAAGTCTGGCAACTCATTACACCCCTAAAAAATATATCCAAATTAGATCTTTTTTCCCTATCACACCTCCACATTTGCAATTTACCTGTGGAAAAGTTATTTGAAGTCTGATTGGGGTATAAAAATAATTATGCAAGCACTTCCAAGAAACAATCCTAAATCTTCTAGACTTTGTTGCATATTTGGGAGGCACACATATATTCTCATATTGTTTCTTTGTGAATTGCTTATCATGTCTCTCTTTCTAATCCTTTCTAACATCCTCTAACTGTTTCTTATAGTTATCATGCAATATTTTATATGCCCTACTAATTACCCATTTTTAGCAGCAGCTTGTCTTCCAAATACTAAGTGTATTCAAATATTCAAACAAGAGCTTTGAAGGCTGAAGTGGAGAGGGGTTCCATGTGAGCAGCAGTTGAACATGGGGCAGTCAGTCATGAGAGATAGGTGAGTGCTGCTCTGAAGGGATGGGTGATGGCCTCCGTCGCCATCTGCGGATCAAAAGTGAGTCAGGTTCAGATCCTGAAATCTGAACTTGGGGAAATGGGCACCTCACCCAGTGCGGTGATGTAAACGATTCCATGATCCTGGAGAAGCTGGTCGGGGCCCCTGGAAGAGTTCTCTTTTCTCTGTGAAGGGCATCATCTAATTTTAAATTTGTTTTAACAGTCTGTATCTGCTGTAGCTAAGGTCTTTAAGCCTATATTACTGATTCCAGTATACAGTTGCACTGCATTTTTACTATTTTAAGTGGTCTAACTGTTGATATTAAACTCTGGTTTCATTCTTGTGTAATGAGTGTATGTTAGGTTAGTTCAGGACTTGTCTTTGCATTGGAGTAGTTCCAGGCCAGTTAGCTCAGAGTGAAGGGAATAATTGTTTTTCCATCCCCCACACACTGTTGCAGTTGTATTCTATCTGTTGTTGCCTGCCCCTTATAAGAATATGACAATGTAATTCCCTTCCTCTTCTCATTTATTGGCTGTTGACAATAAGCATGTAAGTATCATTTTGCAAAATCTGTCCACTTAAACTATTCACCAGGCTAAGAGACCTTTGATAAAATTGCTTAATTTTGAGTGTACTAATACTGCTTACACTGATTTTATTATCAAATTAGTGAGTTTTTTTTATTATAATTAGGTTACTGATTCTTACTAGTAGCAGAAGAAGGTTTCCTGGCTAGTTGTTTTGTATTGAAATTGAAATACTCAGTAGCAAGTCCAATCAAGCATCATTCTAAAACCAAATTCCAATCTGTTATAGTTACCCCTGCTCCCAGAGTCATCACTGTATGTTGCATGCACCAGCACTTCCCCACAATTTCTCTATACAGCCTGATTGGGATGGGTATCTTGAGACAGTGTAAGAATTGTCTCATGCTGTCTGAAGATCCTCTATTACTCAAACTGCATAGCACAGTGTGTAAGAGATGTGTATATATGTGTATGTATGTGTGTGTGTGTGTGTGTGTATATATATATATATATATATGTGTGTGTGTGTGTGTGTATATATATATATATATATATATATATATATATGTATATATATATATATATATATATATAATATATATATATATATATATGGCTCCACTTTACAAGCTCAAAATTTCAAAACTTCAAACTGCAAATGGTCGAGAATATAACATCGAAGTTTTGAAATTACAAAATTGTAATTAAAAAAATTAAAAAAAACTTTTTTTACATTTTTGCAGTGGGGCAAACCCCCCTGCACCACCCACAACCTCTGCTAAATAAACATACCAACTTCAAGATCGCACTACAGTGAGAAAAACAGTAGATTTCCCATTCTGTGCTGTATGGCGATCTCCATTCAAAACATTTGAAGTTTCAAAACTTCAATCTTATGGTCTCAACCATTTGCATTTTGAAGTTTTGAAACTTTGTGTTTGTGAAGGAAATCCATATATATATATATATATATATATATATATATATATATATATATACATATATATATATATATATATAATATCTTTGGGGTCAAAAGTTTCACACACAGTAAACTCAGACAACAAAATCATCAGCAGTACCCAGCACATCTCACCTCTCCAAGGCCATCACAATACACGTAATCCATCATATGTTGTGGTTCTAAAGAATAACTTAATTAAACCTCAAAGACCTCCAAAAGACAACAAAATCCAAAGCACGCTGACCATATTAAGCCTATTTTTTCACATAGCACAAGGGGTCCCAAAATCACAGATGTTGAGCCCGTAAGGCAGGTATCAACCCAACCAAATATTCTTGCTATAGGTGACTCCATTGTAAGACATACAGATGTACCCCTTACCAGGCTGAGCAAGGAAAGAGTGACAGTTAGTTGCTTTCTGTAGTATGTAATGCATTTTATCCTTCTTATGGTTACTGTGTATGCAACTGATCACTTTGTTGTAATCCTCCTTGTGTACAGGGTATTGTTTTTTAGTTAACTCCATTAGTTCAGGACCAGTGCGTAGAAATTGGTATGATGGATGCACCACTGTGCTGTTTAATGTTACTGCTTGGAAACTGCTCTGCGTTTACAGCTTATAGTTATTGTGGTCAGTGCCCAGTGACTGTTCTGTATTGTGCAGAAGTGTCCTGAGTTATTGCAGACACCCATGAATCTACAAATTAAGTGCACAAAGTCAGCCATTCTGTCCTACAGATTGCTAATCATTCTGTATTGAATAACTCTAGTTATTGTGCTCAGTGCCCAGTGTCTCTGACCTTAAAATTTAGCTCTATAGTAATGGCAGTTAAGTTTTACTTCTTAGTCTTCATTTTGTGCTATAACCTACAGCTGCAGTGTTCAGCACCTAGAAATTATTCTACAGTGTATGCAAGTGAGTTATGCAATATTAGGAGCAAGTGGCCTGTATAGTTGTAGGAGTTGTAAGTCCACAAATCAGTCGTCTGAAATTATCATTATTTTGTACAGTATATGATAACTCTGTCTTTTCATTAATTACAGCTAGATTAGCTACCAACTAACCTAACATCAGAATATCATCCAAAATACTTCATCCATAAATCTTCTGGGTGTACTGTAGTAGTCTCCCTCCAACACCTGAGTGCTGTAATGTGTCCTTCTCTTCCACCCCTTTAGCAACATAGCTCAACAGTCTGCTCTCGCCCTGCCTGTGGCCAGTCTAATTGAATTAAGTGGTCTAAGGAAGTTTAGTGACTACCTTATACCTACAGCTGTTCATTGTTTCTGCTAATTGGTTGCACAACCTGCAAGAGACATTGATATTTAAGAAACATGCAGTAAACCTCCTGCATCAGCCCACTATCAGTAAGCATCATGCATCCATACCACAGTTATCACAAGGCCCAAAACCTATGCTGAGATTTAAAAAAAATACCAAAGCCTCTTAGTTTACACTCTAAACGTTTCCAGCCTCCAGCTCAAAAAGCAACACCAACCTCACTCTCAAATACTGAAAATCCACATAGGCCACACAAGAGTCACCAGGAAAGTAGGCCGAAGCTCATAAGGCTCGCTAAGTCTGCTTCCACACAGGGAAACGGCTTATCCATAGGTGAATGCATAGTTAGGCATACAGGCTCAATACTCACCAGACTGGACAAGAGCACAGTGACTGTAAGCTGCTTGTCCAGTGATAAGACCTGTGATATCACAAGAGCCAAAGGGTCTCTTAAACTAGGCAAGTGGTGTCACATGGTGGGAGTGAATGACCTGAGGAGCTACACCCAGAGGAGCATGCAGAGAGACATTATGGAAATTACTATGCATATGTTAGATTCAGGAAAGACATGGGTCTTGATCAGCATCTTGTTTTCACTAAGAATGATGCCTAGATGCCAACACAAGATAACTAGCTGGTGTCATTGTAAAGGGATCCAGTATGCACTGGCCTGGGATTATGTGGTAGATAAGACTTCCTGTTTCAGCACAGATAGCTTACTCTTCTCATACATACCAGGGTTTCCACATAGTACATAAAGTCTTTGCTGTCCCCATAATGCCACTTATTGGGCATTTCAGCAGGGCAAACTCAAGCTGAAATGTTGACATCATGGTGGTGTTACTCAAGGCTAAGAATCTAAATAGAAAGCTGCCAAAACTTGACCCCCTTCTGTAACTTGACCACTGTCATATTTGAGACACGATTTCAGTGCAATTACAGTGCTCCCTCTGTATCATGGCTTAGTGCCAGTAATGCCTTCAAGCCCTAGGGTAATTATGCGGGAGTATCATGATTTTTCAGAAACACCATTACCTTACATCAAATTTCCCATCTCTCTGACTTGGAGTTCCCAGATATCCAAATCATCTTTAACAAATGCAGCTGTTATTTCATTGTTAACTACAAGTCACCATCAATGTCCCCTGAAATAACATGTAAATTGCCTTATCATTGAAGGGGTTAAATATCAAACTAGAAACCTTATTGCTAGGAACTTAAATTACTCAAGCACTACTGACCGACACACTTACACATCGAAAAATGGATATACTTAGTATTTCCTAGACTTTGTTAATGACAATGTATTAGGGCAAATTAAAAATAAATATCCGGTAGATGCTCTAATATCCTTGACCTGGTATGTGTCAACCTTGATCACTGCTGTATCCCACCCCACATCTCCTCATCGCTGGTTAAATCTGACTATGTCAGTTATCTTCTCTGTCTGGTAACATGGTGGCCCCACTCAATTCTAGGAGTCTAACTAGAAAGATAACATTGTACAACAAAATGAAGCCATATTTAGGGACATCTCTGGGTAACCATAATTCAGTTTGTAGAAGGCCTACACAAAATTCCTAACAATCCCATGCAAATGGACCTAAGAGGGCTGCTGAACTCACCAACTTTTACTAGCACCTAAACAGCTGTATATCAAAGTCAGTGCTCATCTGCCCTAAATATAATAATAAATTCAGGAATAACCCTTTCTGGTGAATTGTTTTAATTAGTAAACTGCATAACAAAAGATTGAAAATAACATAGAGTTACAAGAAATCCCCATTCCCTTACTCCTAGACCACAATGTAACATGTGAGCAAGGAACTTAAGGGCACTATTACAAAATATGAAGCACATTATGAGCTTAAGGCTGCTACAGATACCAACATAAACTGTAAACTTTTATTCAGTTATTTCAGGATTATTCAGTTATTTCAGGAAACTGAGGAATAATGTCCAACAATATACTGAGATCATCCATAACACATATTACACATTCCAGTGCTAAGGAGATAGCTAATACATTAACAAGGAAATTTAGTGCTAACTTTACCCAACCTACATAACTTATTGCTACCGCAATCCCTGAAAATTTAGTTTCCTCTGAAGTCAGTTTGGAATAAGTCTTATACTCCTGTCAAAGGCTAAAAATAATACTTCCATTAGATCAAACAACCAGGCTGTATTCTCATCAGTGCCAAGTATGTGCTATCTAAGCTTCTGTTTAAATCACTGAACCTCAGCCTATCCACATGGTTTGTGCCAGATGCCTAGAGTGCAACCACTGTAACTCCCCTACACTAGGGCAGTCCTTCAATGGACCCAGTACTTATAGGCACGATAGCCTCACCAGCCTTATTTACAAAGTGATGGAATGTACCACAGCATAATTTATTTATCCAGACATAAGCAACTTTACTGATCTAGACCCACTGTCAGTTCAGTGTTGTGAAGAGTAGGTTATGTCTCCTGAACCTGATAAGTTTCTATGAAAATGTTACAACAAACGCTGTGGGCAGTATTCACTCAGTGCATACTATCTGTCTTGACCTAGCCAATGTATTTGACACTATCTCCCACAGTGGTATTTTTGAAATAATAAACAAACAGTGTAAAATCCTATGTTGTCCATTGAATTGCAAATTAGCTTGCCAATAAATCCCAAGTTGCAAAGTTGCTGATATCCTCTCTGAATATAAAATATTAACTAGTGGAGTACCATGGGGATCAATACTGGGCCATCTCCTATTTGGCATTTATTTTGTAGATACCCAATACAGTATACCAGAAGTGTGGTTGAACATGTTTATTTATGACTGCAAGCTGGGCACTATTATATGTTCATTTCCTGCTACTAAATGGCTGCAGCAAGGGTTGAACTATTAATATACTTGGTATACCAAAAACAGCCTAAAGCTAAATGCAAAAAAAAGTGCTAGGCCATCTTCTGATTGGCTTTTATTCTATAAACATCCAAGCCAGTATCCCAGAAGTGTGGTTGACCAAGTTTGTTGATGACTGCAAGCTGGGCACTATTATCCATTAATTCCTTGCTACTATACAGCTGCAGCATGGGTTAAACTATTAATATACCTGATATACCAAAAACAGTCTCAAGCTAAATGCAAAAAAGTGCACCATAGCAGAATATCAAGCTGCTCCATGGGGACCTGTGTCTCACGTTTCGAACTATGAAAGATCCAATCGCATTTCACCTCCTATTACTTCACAAAATCAGTGGCTCTACAAACACCCACACTAGGGACCTAAATAAATCGATGTTGTTCTTCTATCAGCTTTTCCCGGTTAGGGGTCGCCACAGCAGAACCCCGGTCCGATAATGATTGGCAGTAGATTTTTATGGTGCCAGCCTGATGCACAACCTTCAACGAAGATGCACCCATTCATGCATGTCTTTTCAAATGCCACTCGACCGCAGGGAGGACATGCAGACTCCACACAGAAGGCACTCCAGATAAGAATCGAACAGGAGAACCTCTTGCTGTGAGGCGACAACGCTACCGCTGCACCACCATGGCTTACCTAAATAAATCTATACTAACAAATAAATAGGACTCACTAGAGGGAAATGTTCCTAACTCAAAATATTCCCAGTCTATGGAACAAGTTACCACTAAAGGCCAAACAAAGTACTACTTTGATTACTTTTAAGGCTGTCTTAATGACTGGATGAGGAGACATAAATTTAGATCAGGGTTGTCATATATGGTCCTGTTTGATTTGGGAAGTGATGACAATTAAGTGCTTGAAAAGGGTGGCAAGAACTTTAAGTGTTTCTCCTTAAAGGTGATTAAGCCTCTGCATTTTATGATCCCTGTGACCACTTGCCTTTTATTAAACCTGTACTTCTATACCATCTTTTTATTACAGATTATAACATGGGTTGCATTAACAGTCCAGTCAGCAGCCAGGTGAGATTGAAATGATTTTTTTTATAACCATTTTGGAATAAGACCTGGCTGATGAATGAAAACACAATGCAATGCAATGCAGAAAAAAAATCAGTGGTTTCTGAGTGTAGCACACAGGAAGTGGAGAAGAAGAAGGAGAACAGCACATATTTAAACACAAACATTCACACACATATACAATCACTCATTTTCCCAGTGACAGTAAGAATTAACTGATAGATTTCATAAAATACACAGTAACAGCAATATAATTGCAGCAACAGAAACATGCAAAAAATGCAAGAACATACCTGTTACGCTAGCAAGTTTAGCCAATACATGTTTAACATATTTAGCAAGAGCAATATGTGCCTTATATAAACTAAAACAGTAAACAACACAAATGCTTCGAGCGTGTGTATTAAAAGATTCACAGCACTTCAGTAAGTACTACCATAATGACCCTATAGGTCTGCCCCAAAATAAATCAGATATATTTGATCTACATACAGTTAAAGCTGCCTCCCCTGCCATCCCTACCGTGAAACACTGCACTCAAAAATATAAAATACTTTATTGGCAATAACATTGCCTTTTATTATAGTACAGTAAATGAAGAGTTAAGCAAGTACGTGGACCAATTTAATTTCTAACCTCTTGCAGCCGCCTTAAACAGTAACATGACATATTACTCATCCACTGTATTTGTCAGCATAGACAGAGCAGCTTTCACTTCCTTCCAGTGAGGTAGATTTCCTGCTAGTTATGTGTTTGTATATGAGTCATGTGTTATTCTGCTGTAAGGGAGGTGTTGCCCAGGGAAAAACTGATTTTGTACATTTCTTCACAAATTAGCAATGAGATAATACAACAGTGATAGAAGTTCCTTTCCCCAAAAGTCCTTGATATTGTTCCAGGCTTAAATCATCTAAAAATGTCAACTTCTTTTGCATCTATTATGTGGTGTGCTTCTTGCCATTGAGAAAGGTTCATAGGTAAATACTAGACAATCAGTCTGCAAACTGTTACAAGCCTAGCTGATAACCCATATTCAAAAGTTCTCTCCAGCCTTATAGAGGGCAAGATAGGATATATGAGGGAGAATGTGAGGATACTCATCCAGTTACCTAGGTTTACCTTGAAGGTGTCAAAGGTGCTACTCTGACATGTAGTGAAAGTTTGTTCCAAAGGTAAGGGATTACGCAAAGATGTGAATCTATCACACCAATATATCTTATTTACCTGTTGATGAAGGCTTAGTTCCTTTCACCAGGTTTTTGAGGAAGCATTTGTTCTACAAGGGAATAGGAGATCAAGGAGGGTCCACTCTTTAAATAAGCTGGACAAAGAAAATCAAGGAAGAGACTATGGGAGACAGAGAGGGCTGCCAGTCTGTCAAGATGCAGAAGGGGTTTGATGACACTGATCTTGTTTTAGGTAGGAATCTGTAAGGACAAGATCAGTAATGTGTTTAAACAAACACATGCCAAAAGGGGCATTATATTCAATAATGGATTTCACAAGAGATTAGTAAAGGGGAATTAAGCCCTTTCGTAGCTCTTTTTTTAAACTAGATGAACCAGTCTGCCAGACAGAAGACTTTCTGAACTACAGTAAACTCTCAATTAACCAGAACTCAAGCAACCGGCAAAAAAAAAATCGAAGAACTACAATACAGTTTTCATGTGTTGCACTTTCTGTTTCTCCCCGCAGAAACATACCTTATGTTTTTAGGGTTTTAGAGTTTTAAACAGGAAGATAGGAATACATTCCTTTTCTCCCCAACCTGAGAACAAGTCAAACCAAATAACAGTATAGGGTACAGTATGTATTAGGCAGGCCTATTTTTAATAGTAACTCTCAAGCAACCAGAAACTACAGTCATTCAGCATCTACCAATCTCCATGGGTGCCAATTAACTGAGAGTGTACTACAGAGATACTATGGTCACAAGGTAAGGAATTATCAACAAAAGTGCCTAAATCCCACACGACAGTGGTATGATGTGGAAATGTTTTCTTTACCAAAATGAGCTATGCAACATTTTTCACATTTAGTTTGAGACCATTGTCTTTGTACCAGAGCAGTCTGTGACCCTGCCCTAATGGAAATGCTGCACGTCCACAACTCAAATGGGACAAGAGTCACTCCCTCTAGAGATTTCAACCTAGACTGTGACTTAAACAAAACATGCTGGAAATACAGATATGTCTCACAAAGACTGCTGCTACTCTGGAATAAATTCCCAATTCATGTTAAGCAGAGCTCCTCCATGACCCTATTTAAGCACAACATGGACAACTGGATGAGAGACTGTAAATTCACCCCTGGGGTGGCACCTATGTTCTTCATGGACAGGGAGAGCCGGTGCTGATCATAGATTCACTCTGCAAACATTCAAACCATCTAACAATGGTTAATTAGGGAACCATCTAACAATGGTCAGTTAGGGAACACGGGTATTACATGGCTGGACTTGTAAAGGCCCTAGGGCCATTAATCTAGTAACCTCCTATGAACCTATATACATAGTCTATCCCATGATGGAACAATTGTAAATTAGTGGAAGACTGAATAACAGACAATATACCATCATCTGCAAACTTAGATGATCACAGGCCAGGAGTTTTGGTTTCAATACCTGAAAAATATATTCTAACTAGTGTAGGACCAGCACTGAACCCTGTGTTACATCACTTGGAACCTTTTTGTTTTCAGAAGTGGCACCTGTGATTCTAACCACATGGCTTCTGTCAGACAATCAGTTAGCTATCCATCGCACTATATAAGGATTTATATTCAGATTTATGTCAATAATGCAATCAAGGGAAACAGTGTCGAAGGCCTTGGTCAGGTCCAGATATGCTGCATGCACTGCAGGAATGTATCTACTGCTTTGCTGAACTTTTGAAATAAATTAATAAGTTTAAAAGAGAAGGACCTGCCCTTGACAATGACAAATTTATGAGGGTCCAGGGTTAAGAGATTTTCAATGTCCAGATTAATAAAGTCTGAGCTCATGTACTCCATAGCTTTACATATTATGCTAGTGAGACTAATGGGTCTATAGTTACCTGGGTCTGTGCTTAAGCTATACTTATGGAACAGCATGCTGATCTATGTTTTACAGGCTTCAGGAATGTAACCAGTGGAAAGGCTTAATTAAAGAGATTAAGTAGGAGTTCAGGTAGCCATACTTAGTACTGATAATCAGTCAACCTGTTAATAGAGCCACACCTCTCAACTGTCCAGATTTTTGCTTCATACATTTGGTCTATTCCACATAAAATGTGTGATTTTCTGGCAAAACACTGAGGAGTGAAATCACTAAATAATAACATGTATTTGAGTTTCAGACTTCATATCCTTGAGATGCTAACATGCTAACACAAATCCTTTTATTCTAGCAACTATCCCAACTATATATATGAGGGATGCCTCCTCTAAGCTTGGCCTTGGATCTACTAGAGACTAAACCAGACAAAGTTGTTGATTAGTTCAACTTCACTTTTCCTAATCCAGAAGTTTTTTCTTCTTTATGCTTGGCTCTTGGGAAGTAGGTACATCTAACTGAAAAAAAAATCTAAATACTTAACTAGCATAACATTTGAATAATGGATTGTACACGATCCATTTCACTACCAGAAGATATGTGGGACAGTATTAAAAAAAAAAAAGGTTTAAAAAATAGAGACATTGACAAAATGACATGGAAATATGAGCCTGTTCTCAAAGACAGTATAAAATCTGTAGACTTTAATAGAAATATTACAAAAATCTACCTCACAAAGTAATTTATTTTTGCTTCTGAAAAACAAAGATGAGAGAGATGGGGACTCATCCATTAAATTATTGGTACACTAATATAGCAGCAATATTGTGTGACTTTTTGTATAGTAAACAGCTTCAAAAATGTGAGTGATGGGGAATCATAAAACTGTGTGAAGGAGTAAACCAAACCTGAAAATATAGACACGTTTGCACGAAGGCCATGATGCTTGGATAATCCACACAAATCAAGCACTTTTTGCTGGGGCTTCACATCACACTTTTGCAGAAAACCCTCAATCTGTTTTTTGGCACTTTTCACTCTGTTTAATCTCTCTGGAGGCAGAAATGCAGACTGTCACCCACATCACCCTTTCAGTCTGTAGTCTGTCTATAGACAGTCCTCAAGCTTCTGTCCATATGTACAGAAAAAAATGCAGTACTTCAGAGGATGGTGTTCTACATGTATTCATATAGATAGCACAAATTTCAAGTTTAATAAAATGCCTCTACCCAAGCACTGTACCAAAAAATCCCTTACCTGGCTCAGTACCTATCATATTATGCATTGTATGGTGCCACTGTTACAGAAGTCTACAAATGTTGCTAATGTTCACAAGGCAAAGGGCCCTGACCATGTCAGCATGTCTAGCTGCACAGATATAAAAGAATTAGTCCACTTCTAGGCCAGTTCCTTTTACTAACACCCTTCTGTTTGAAGCACATAACAGATGTCAAATTAACCATGATGTATACACTGCTGTGGTTGCTGTAACTAATCATACTGTAACCTGTCTAGACAAAGACAACTTTATAAGCCACCTCCATTGGCAAAGAGGATAAATCCCTGTCTACAACCCAGGAGATTAATTTTCAGCTAGTAGCCTGGGCTCCTGCTGGAGCTAATGTGGAACAGGAGAGAAATGATGTGGCCTAAGACTTTTTGTCTCAGTGCAGAGGACAATTAGGAGTATATGCAGGTGGTGGGTAGGAGTGTATGTGGGAGCAGTTAGACGTGTAAGTGGGGCAGGTTAGTGTGTATGCAGGGGCATGTGGGAGTGTATGCTCATGTACACACTCAGCAAAGTAGAATCCCCAGTGAAGGCCATGGATCACACAGGGTTGCTTGTCTACAAGTGGTCAGTGGGCAGGTACAATTGATATCATCATGTAGATGAGTGGCATGCATCATGCACCACTTTGATGTGAATAAGCATGTGCAGGGAGTCAAGGCTTAAAGGAAAAAACAAAACAGCCATCCTCACAAATGACAGTTCCCCTGCCAGTCATTCCAGGAAAGGAATGAGCCATAGGATTTTCACCCATGAGGAATCATAGACTTATAGGATCGTACAATTTACAATGCAAATGAGCCACAAGGCTATTTCCTCCTTGCCAGCATCCACCCTTAGGCATTTACTCTCATTTAAAGGAGGCCCAGGCCAGTCATACTAGGAGTGAATTTAAGAATCTCTATCCAGATGTCCAGCTCCTTTTTAAAGGCAAACAGTGTGTCCCATTGATTAATTTCAACAGGAAGTTTGTTCCAGAAAAGGGTTAAGTGCTGTGTTACAAATCTATCCTTCCCTTTTGTCTTATTTATTTGTTGGAGTAGATTTGGATTTCTGGTCTTACTGTAGCTGGACTGTTTCATTTATTGAAGCTCTTGGACTACTGGATCTCTTATAGCCCTATTAGCAAGATTCAGGTCACCCCTAAGGAGTCTATATGAAACTGAATATAGGGATAAAACCTTCAGTCTTTCTTTGTAGTTCACATCTTTTTAGTTACAAATATCTGGGGTCTTTCCAATTGCTTTATATGGTTTGTGGGGTACATCCCAAAAGGGGAATTGTAGTCAGTGATGGGTCTAATCAATGTGGAATACAAGTAAATGAGAACTTCTTTTGATATGGAAGAAATATCTTTTGCTGCTAGCTGTGTTTGGGATAAAGGGATTAGCCAATCACCTTGCAGTGTGCTTGTCAAACATAAGAGAGCTTGTCCGTCCATATGCCCATGTCGCTCATGACCTATTCATTTTTAAGTGGTGCTATCTGTTACAAGCTGAGTCAAAGCGATGCTTACCAAATGTTACAATGTTGCACTTTTTGCCATTGAGCCCATTTTTAGTACAACAGCTATTGACAAGTGTAATCTTCTGCTGGAGTACTTGTATGCCAGAAGGAAACTTGATGAGAACTCCCAGTTTACAATCATCTGCGGACTTTGTTAACCAAAAATCCTCATTTGAGAAGGAAATGCTGAACAGCAAGGGACTCATCAAAAATCCCTGTGGAACTCCAATGATTGTCTTTATTATCTCAGAGGACACCCCCTCACACTCTTACTGTAGGAGTCTTGCCTCTAAGCCACATACAGGTGAAGTTGGGGCTTCTTTGACTTGATTATTATATTTGCATTTGATATGGTATGTGGTATGAACAAGCTAGTATGGCAGCCAGGCAGTAAGCTTAATGGTATGAAGAGAACTGGAGATAAAATAGATATATAAAACAAGATTAAGTTAACTTTTCTGAGAGTCATGTTTCTTGACCATTCCAAAAGCCTTTGACATAGCTGGACATTCTTTTCTGTTCAATATACTGAGGTCTGTGGCTATTGACTCCCGACATCTGATGTGGTTCTAGAGATAGCTCTCCAGTCATACACAGTTTGTCTGATGTCTATGGTGGCATCTAACCTTTTACAGATGGGAATTCTTCAGAAAATGGTCCTGGGCCCTTTATGATTATTATTTAGTGTTTTTTATTTGTATGCTGTCTGTATATCAGATGTGTCTTTCCTGTCCTATACTCTCTACAAGCCTGATTATCTGACAGCAGTTCACTGTTCAATTCTTCCGCATCTAAAACCAGGGTATTCCATTCTAGGTCCCTCACTGAAGTGAAATCTATGTTGTTTTCTCTCATTTCCAAGGATGGCACTATGGACAAAACTAAATATCCTCAACAGGAGCTGTTTTACATGTTTCTCATTGTTATCACTGTCAAGACAGTTTATCATTTTCATCATTAGGTAGGTGTTGTACACAGGGTCAGACAGCATGTTGTCATTACAGCAAGGTTACGAAGCCTGTAATCTGTGTTCCTACTTCAGCTGTTGCTGAACAGACTAGTCATTTACAACCTGCAGTTCTTAATTCATTCTTCATTTAGATCTCTTGACTTAAAATTCCATCTTCCTGTAACTATTAACTAGTAGAACTGCAAAGGTGGCAAGAGTCATCTGTCCTCGTTAATGGGATTCTACACACAGCTGATGAAATTTACAGTCTATAGGGCCTTCCTGATAATATTCAGATAAAATTGGTTGAACTTCCACTGCTGTATCATCCTCAGAACATGGCTTTACTTTTTGGTCCATACATGAATATCCTTTATCCGAGCAGGGGAACACACACACACACACACACACACACACACACACACACACACACACACACACACACACACACACACACACACGCATGCACACACACACACACACACACACACACACACACACACACACACACACCTCAATGCCACAATTGCAGGAGTAGAGTAAAATAACTCTAATTTCTATGTAACACACCAACAAGATTAAAATAAGGTATCCACACTATCTCCAACTTCTCATAACAAATACACTTACATGAAATCTCCACACCCCACAGGCTAACTCATACAGGTTCATCTGAAAGAAGCCTGATTATTCAATGCATCCCTAACTTATGCTTTGATTCAGTGCAGTCTCTACAACATAATCATCTCTGACAACTTCTTTATGAATAAATTATTTGGGGGTAAACAATACATACAGGATGACTTGTGTATGCTCATCATAAGTTTGCTGTGTTTGCAGTACTGGATTTAAAGTGACAAAAAATGAAAGAGATAACCCATTGCATGTCTCAGCTTGAATTCTCATATGACCCAAAACCGTGACCCAAAAAGCCTCCAACATTATTGAGATGGCCAGGAAATATATCATGTTTTATTTTATTTTTATTTTATTTCTGTGCTAACTTAGTAAAACCGCTACATGCAATATTTTTTTTCAGGGGACACCTGGGAGCACTGCCTGGTTAAGTGGATTGCTTAGATTCACACAGCTGTCAAATGTAGACTGAAGAATCAAACCCATAATTATGCCATGAAGCCCATTAGCAGCTCTTAGCCTTAGTCTTATGTGCTGAACTACCTTGTTAAAGGTCCAGGAACTCCGCATGCTCTCCATCAAGATCTACATCTACCAGTGCAAAGTGCTACAGGATTGCTGCAGGACTGAAAAGGTCATGCTACAAGATTTATCTCATCAAAATAAACTACTGTGCCTGTATCCTAAGGTGAGCTAAGCTGTCAATACAAGAGTAGCACTGTGCCATTTGACTAACAGGATTATAACATTTTTGTATTTTAATAGAAGTCATTACCCACTTAGATGCTTTATACAAAGCTTTTGAAGTTCTCCTCAGTGAAACAGTTCCACGAAAAAAAAAAAACTGGCTCTCCTAAGATCAGCTGTACAACAGTAACTACAAAGAAATGAATGAAATGCACACTAACATCTAAAATAATGTAAACACACACACACGCACGCATGCACACGCACATGCACGCACACACACGCACACGCACACACACATACACACGCACATGCGCGTACACGCACACACGCACACACACACACACACACACACACACACACATGGGAAAAACAGTTTCTGAAAGAAGGCAAGCCCTCATCCACACTATCCCTCACAACCCCTTAAATATATTAATAACATTGCTGTACATCTGTGCTGCACAGGCAAACAAAGTAACATCTTGGCACCAATTCTCAAACACCTTGCCACCAACAAATACAAAGTTGAAATGCACATGTAGGTCACAGAAATATACATATTGTGACATCAGTAGAAAAATAAAAGAACATATGATGGCCCCAGCAATGAATATGTGAAATAAAAATACAAGCTAAAATGCAAATTACATGGTAACCAGATATAGTAAGATGAGAATCCATAATATACAAAGTAATTATCACATATATGAAGAAAATGCCTAGCAAAATAATAGTTTCAGCATTAGTGGATCCAACATAAGCAGATCTCCAGAAACTGCATGCTTCCAGCTGAAATGTATAAACACATTTCTCCACATGGCCCTCAATTTTAAAAAAAGGAAAAACAAAACTCAATTTTTTAACAGGCTGCCCCTGACCCTGACTTCACAATAGTGCTGTATTGTTTTGTAATATTTTTCATTCTGTAAGTACTTTCATTGAGGATGCCCTTGTCCTACCTTTGATTCAGGGTTTTGTCAGTTAATGGCATCAGTCTCAATAGTTTCTTCTTTTTTAGCTGAAATTTCCACCTACTCATGTTAAAATGATTTTAGCAGTAATTAAAAATATTAGCAATAATTTCATGTCTGCATGAATGTCATAAAAATATGTGGCATATATAGTAGTACAGTGTGATCTGTCACCTGGATGTACAGAAACACTGCTGACACAGATACGTGATACCTGGAATCCAGATGCTGCTGTGTGAGAGCTATTGAGTGCTGTTAGCAAATTATTATTGAATAGTATAGGTAAAATGTCCATATTTTCACGAATGTAACAAAAAAAGAAATGTGAAGTAGCTTGCTGGATCACAAAAGAAAGCTAACAAATGAATCAACATTTTATTGTTGATAGTATGGGGTATTGCTAGGCATATTTACCAAGCTACTGGCATCTGAATATACTAAAAGTAAAAAAATGACATTTTTGCATTCAAAACAAAATATAAAACAGGTTTACTTGTTGCAGTTTTTGGTCATTACCACTGTAATGATTAGTTTCTTCAAAGTAACTTTGTTGGTTTACATTTTCATATAGCACTTTTTATGTATATATGTGTACTTCTTTAAGCCATGATTTGGAAGAAAATAATATATTTTGTCAGAGGTCTTTTAAGACACAACAGGCATTCCCATGTAAAGTCTTCAGAAATCAGAAGCTATTTTTAATCAGTGATGCACAGTGCAAATTGCATCCAATGCATCATTTTCACCTGTGATTTCAACTAGTGCAAAGGAAATCTGAGCTGAGGCCCTTCTGACCTATATAAGAGCCACAGGCCTATAGGGTGTCATCAAACATATTTTTATACACAAGGCTAAGAAAAACGAGCAAATGTTCTTTCATTGCCTTTAATTTATCTCATTACTACTTTCCAATATATAAAGATATATATCTATGGGTCTACTTCTAATCTTCAAAATCTCATTTTTTTCGAAGATTAGAAAGCAGACACCCACTTTCACAAAACTGTACTTAACCAAAAGTGCACTTTTGGGAAAGTCAGTTAACTGACTCACATCAGTTAACTACTGTAGTGCAATCTCAGAGCTAGTATGTATAAGTAGCGGCGGTGTAGGGGCTTCCCCCCTGGAAAAATGTATTCTACTTTGCTGGAAAGACCTCCAGTAATTATATATACTAACTCTGAGATCGCACTACAGTGCGCAAAAGGGGGTCTACTTCATATAACCTAAATTTCATTTGACTGAAATTCATTTGACTGAGATCAAAACACTGAAAGTTCAAAGACTGAAAACTCATTTGACTGAAACTCATAACACTGACACATTAAAGTAAAAGGAAGATGTCCTTTTCCCCACTGTAGTGCGATCCTGGAGTTAGTATATATAGTTAGGGGGTGTGGGGGCAAAGCCCCCCCCACATAGTTTAGGTAAATATTGTTTTCTGCAAAGAGTTATTCATTGCAGTTCTAAATATCCATGTGTATGCTTTCAAATGTATAAAGTATGTGGGGGGCTTCACCCTCCACACACCCCCTAACTATATATAATAATTCCAGGATCGCACTACAGTGGGGAAAAGGGCATACACCATTTACTTTAATGTGTCAGTGTTATGAGTTTCAGTCAAATGAGTTTTCAGTCTTTTGAACTTTTAATGTTTTGGTCTCAGTCAAATGAAATTTAGGTCATATGAAGTAGACCTGGAGAAGGATATATTTTCTTATCCCCACTGTAATGTGGATCTAAGAGCTAATATATAGAATTACTGGTGGTGTGTTCGGCAAAGTAGAATACATTTTTGTACGGGGATAAGCCCCCCTGCACCCCAGACTCCCGCTACTTATACACGCTAACTCCGAGATTGCACTACAGTGGGGAATAGGATATATTTCCTTGTTCTCAATATATATATATATATATATATATATATATATATATATATATATATATAGTGCATTTCTTTTGACTCCTTTAATAGCATTCACAATACACATTACTAAACCCTATATGCAAACCAGAGCAAAGAAAATTGTGCATAAATCAGTATATCAGTGTTTCTACTATACTGTTTATATGCCTGCTCTTTATCATTTATACTAGTACCCTTTCAGTTTGCTACACATACAGAAAGGCTAACACCTACAAAATGTGTTCTGTTGCAGTACTGCTCAGTCATCACTAACAAATTACATGATATATATGTTTTGGTACGTGGCTGCATGTACACCCCACCACATCTAGGTACACTAATTCAGTGGTCACATTACCTCAGAGGGAAAGGGAATACTGCACTGCAAAACAAAGTGTTCTTTTTGTGTCTGAAAACACTGTAACACTGATGTCTATTAAACTATTCATCTTTGACCATTCACTTAGTAAACTTATCAATCTATGGTAAATAAATTAAAAATCTCTTAATTCCGGGTCAGATAATTACCAAGCATATAGAGGAAGATGGGAATGTAAGGTGGTTAACAGTGGAATCATATACAACCTAGAAACATATTCTGTATGACTATCCATGCAAGAGCAGAAGGAAGGTATTCCTCTGTACAGTTCCAAGTGAATCATACGCACCAAGATTTCCTGCATCATTCCATGCATGCACACTGGAAAAGGTTAAGCATCATCCATGAGAATAAAGCTAAAATACCCATCTTGTGCTTGTGCTTAGCACACAAAACAGTCACATACTGAGTGTGACACAATCTGCCTTATAGAATCTGTTAATGGAATGGCCTTACCTGTGGTACGTTTCTTAAGAATCTTGCTTCCATACTCTAGGAACAATTTTAATATCCTCAGGTACCCTGTGTTGCAGCTGAAAAGAAAAAAGTGATTATGTGTGATTTCTTCTTCTAAAATTACTGAGTTTGTGCTATCCTATTCATCTCCTCAAGTCTGAAAGTACAAAGCCACCTCCAGAAAAAGGCAGAGAATACAGATGACAGTATGGGATGCTGAGATACTGAGCTGTGCTTGAAATGAGAGAACACAGAGCTTATGCAGAAACTCTGGTTGGCTTTGTACCCCAAAACCATTTCCTCCTCAAGTCTACACAACATTTAATATATACTGCTAAGACATAAGACAAAAGTTTGACAAAGATAAAAAAATCATTGCAAGGTTTGTTGTTTGACAAAGATTACCCTAATGAGACCGCTGTAAATCTTAATCAGACTAAGCTGTATAAGAGTCTATACAAGGCTTCATGTTCACATCTAATACAGTCATGTTTAAGGATTTAGGAATGTGCTTCCTCAGAAGATTCATGGAGATTTCTACCACATTTAACAGGTAATCCCTTCCTAAATACTAGAGTATGCCTAAAATGCAATGAAGAGTATATTTTGCTAAAATTCAAATAAAAATAAAGGCAGAAATGTGACAGAGAGAGAGAGGGACGCGAGTAAAATCAATGAATGTATATCTTATTCTGTTTGTTATTTAAGTAGATGCCACAGGTCTTTCTTTTTTAAATTTTTGATAGACAATATTTCATTCAGGTGAATCTGAGAGTATTTATTGAAGAATATTTATCTATAAAAATATATGCAGATGACTTGATAATGGCTAATGAGCCAGCTACATAACTCATACTTACTCACTTCAGAAGGATTTTCTCTGTATTCAGGCATGAGAAAATAAGCACTAAAATGAATACAGATAAAATTGAAGGCATGCCTTAATTCAGGCATACCTCACAACTGTCTAGAATTTTGCAGAATGTCCAGATTTTTCCTCTTATTTTTGTCTGTTCCTCATAAAAGGTATACTTTTCTGTCAAATCATTCAGGATTAAAGTCACTAAATAATGAGACACATTTGAGTTTCAGACTTTATATCTTTCAGAAAATGTATGCTAGTGCAAAACATGTTATTTCTGAAAATTTCTAAGTTTATAACAACAGTATTTAACATCTGTCCCTGCTTTTGAGCCTTTCTCCCCATTATCGTTGTCCTTTTTAAAAAAAAACAGGCATCTTTATTCAATTATCAATTATGTCATAGGCAATCATACATTAATATAAATTAAAACAAACCATATTGGCCATAGTCTTAGCTGCAAGTATTTTATATCACAGACCATATTGACAACATTTAATTGCAAACATTATATATCACTTACAATCTACCCAATCATTGTCAAACATTGCATAGTTCATTCAAATCCTACCTTCTTTTAATCCTCATTCCTCTCCTGTATGTGTTATTCCTACAGTTCCCATTTTTGCTATGCAATTTGTTCCTACCTTTTTCTAAAGATCCCAATTCCATATCTAATTTATTACATTGACTACTTCTAGTACAGTTGGTTTAGACTTTGATTTCCATTTTCTAGTAATTGATTTTTTTTGGGGCCACCATAATTAGACTCCACAAGGCCTTACTATGTCTAGGCAATTCCAATTCTGTGTCATAGCTCAGAAAAATCATTATCCTAGTTAAATCAATTTGCTCACCTGATACCTCTAACAGAGTAGTCTGCAGGGAATCTTTAAAGTCTGCCAGCTCATTACACTCCCAGAAAATATGTTCCTAATTACCTCTTTCTTCCCCATCACACTTCTAACTCTTGCTATCTACCTGAGCAAAAATTCCCTGGAGTGTACTTCAGGTATAAAAATATCTATGTAAACATTTCCAAGCAAAAATCCTAAATCTTCTAGATTTTGTTGCATATTTTCCAGACATATATCCCCCATTGTTTCTTTGTGACTTGCTTATCCAATCTGTCGTCCCAAACCTTTCTAACCTCCTCTGACTGATTTTTATATTTATCATACAATATTTTGTATGCTCTACTAATTATTCCTTTTTTAACAGCAGTTTCTGTCCTAGATTATACTAAAAACAATCCCTGTGCTGGTATTTCATTTAAGACACCCCTATTTCTTTTTCTTTGCATATACTCTGATATCAATCCTTGATAGGGAAGGCAATCTCTAACCTGCAGTCCAAATAAATTCTTATCTTCCCATTCGATTATCTTTCCCTCTCTTGTTATATGCTCACAATACTTTGGTTCGTTTGCCAGTTTTCTGCAATAAATTCCCCCTCTTGCCTATTGTCTGTATCCCTAGTTGAAGTCATCCCTAGTGGCAGAATCTCCTTTCTCCATTCCCATAATGGTTTAGTTCTTAGGATACTTTCTGCTACTTTATGAATATAATATTCTGTATGATTATTGTTATTCTCCTTAAAGGTCTGCATCCACAATCCCAGTCTCTCATTGCTTCTTGAGCTTCCCTGTTTCATCATCATCCCTTTCAACTTTGAATTATAGGTTTCTGCTTGTGCTATGTATAGGAGCCTTAACTGTGTAGCTCTGAAATGCCCCTTCAAATTGGGCAATCCCAATCAACCTTGTTCTATTGGAAGAATCAGCTTACCCCACTTGACACTTGCCATCACCCCCCCCACATTAAATTGTCCAGCTCTTTATTAATTGCTATCCACAACTTCTCCTCTGTTTGATAAAAATATGCCTGACCTGTATATAAAACTAAATAGACTAAAACATTTTAACTGCTTGTATCTTACTATCCATGTCCATAAAATAGAGCTTCCAATTTCTCAGTTTTTATATTATGTTTTGTTTAGTCTTTCTCACATATCCTTAGCTGCCACACCAGAATAATTTTTAATCCATACTCCTAAATATTTAATTTTATCACCTCCCCATAAGTATGGATATTGCTGAACCTATATGTGTGTGGCTACATAATTTATTGCTATTGCCTTTGCTTTAGTGTCATTCATTTTGTATCCTGAAGAGATCTGAAGCTGTCTTAAAATGTTAAATAATACTGTAATTTCCTTTTCTGGTTTTATCGGGTATAAAATAATATCATCTGCAAACAGAGTCAGCTCTTCTTGACTAGCATACCAATTATATCCTTGAATTTCTGAGTCCCTTGTTTTCTTGTTAATGGTTCTAAATATAATGCAAATAAAAAAAGGAAAGAGGACACTTCTGCCTGGTTCCTCTGCTCAAGCAGAAATTATCAGAAAGGAACCCATCCACTTTAATTTTCTCCTCTGATCCCTCATATATCCTCCTAATCAACCTTATAATCTTATCAGGGAATGCAAATGCTTCCATTGGCCTGCTCATAAAGTCCCAGCTTATTCTGTGAAATGCTCTCTCTGCATCAAGACCTACCAACAACAGTGGCATTATTTTACATTCTGCTTCTCTCTGGATCATCAATGTTCTGTTAATGTTGTCAAATGTTTGCCTCCCCTCCACAAAACCACACTGATCCATATCTATCAATTTTGGCATCATGTTTGCCATTCTTTTAGCCATTAAATGCATAAACAGTTTATAATCATGGTTTAGTATTGAAATGGGCCTGTATGAAGCTCGATCTGATGGATTTTTACCCTCTTTAGGTATTACAGCTACAACTGCTTTCGTCCAGGATGTTGGTACTTTTCCTCCTCTTCTTAAAATACTTTTAAACAACACCTTCCAGATCATTATCCGTTTTTTCCCTCCTAACTTCCAAACTTCCACAGGAATACCATCTGTTCCTGGGTGCTTTCCTGTAGTTTGGTTACACAACACCATTTTTATCTTATATCTTTCAATCCTAACTGTTAGTAATTGAGCCTCATCTACCTCTAAACTTGCCATATTTAATTCTTCCATAAACATTTCCATTTGTATATTTTCTTGATTTCCATATTTCTCTGCTTTATACTGACTTTCTTAGAATATCCAAAATATTTCAAATACCTCTACAGGATCTCTTGTTATCTCCTTGTTATAGGCCCCGTAAGCTTGTTGACAGTCCTTTCTACTTTCTGTTGCCTGAATCATGCTAAACGTTTTTGTGCTCTAGAGTTATTATCAAAAAAACAGTTGCTTGACAGCAATCTTTCTAAACTCATGCATATTATCAAGGTAATCTCCCATTTTCTGTTTAGCATTCAGCAGTTGCTCTTCTTCTTGTTCTGTGGAATCACTCCTATTTTGCAATACTTTAACATTTGTCAGTCCTACAGTAATTCTTGTTACTTCTTAAGCATACCTCCCTTTCTTTTATTTCCATCCTATTTTTAAACTCCACTTTAATTTTATCCCACTCCCTAGCTATATTTTCAGAAGAAATTTCTATCTTCTCTAATAGTGTCTGAATAATTTCCACTACCCGTGATTTAAATCCATCTTTTTGCAACAGATAGGTGGAAAATGCACCAGTGTCTCATTTTTATTTCATTACCTTGCGTTTTTATTTTAGCTATCATTGGTACATGATCTGAAATAGTTATTGGGTGCATATCAAGACATTCAATTAAATGCATGTGTTCCTGTGAAATGTAAATTCTGTCTAGCCTAGCCCAATTTTTGTATCTTCAAGAATAATATGTAAGTTCACTCCATACTCCTAGTACTGAATTCACATCTTCCATGCCAGATATTTTCATAAATTTCTTCAAAAGTCTACCCTTCTTTGTCATATTTTTCCTTCTGGGGCCCCCCAGACACATCGCTACTGTTGCAAATCAAATTCCAATCCCCACTTATAAGTAATATTCCTTGTTGAAAGCTGATTATTTGTCTCAGAATTTTCTTAAGCTCCATTATACCAATTTTAGGTGGCATATAAATACATGCCAGTGTAATCTTTCTCCCTTACCAGTAGCCACTTAGTAGTGCAAATCTACCATTATTATCTTTTTTATCCTTTTCTATCACTGTTGGGGCTCATCTTGCAATTAATATAAGTAATCATCTTTTCATTTACCCCAGGTATTCCTCTTAATACCCATCCTGAAAACCTTTCTTAATAAAATTCAGATGTTCAGCTGTTTCCAAGTATGTCTCCTGTAGCATAGCTATTTGTACTCTACATTTTTAATATAGTTCACTACTCTTTCTTTTTTGTATTTATTTGTAAGAACATTGACATTTAAAGACATTACAGAAAGAATCATTGTCTTAAAAAGTTATTATTCCCATCTTTTATTCATAACACTTTTTGTCAAATGTGCAGTTCCAGCTTTTGAATTACATTCATGCACTGTTTGGAACATTGATTGTTTATACAGTCGTTTCTGTCATATCATTTCAGCCTATGTCATATCTTACAAAAATTTTTGTTTTATTGGAAGCTCTCAAAAAAGCACATTCTCAATACCCTGTAAAACCTATTACCTTAATAATAACACAGGAAACTATGCACATGTTCAAATATTGAAGTTTTACTCTCCTAATAGGAACAAATTTGCCAAACCGGCAGCCACATTCACAGACTTCAGTTAACCTAAAATGAAGGTTATCTGTGCTAAGCTGCATGGTACAGCCTGTGCTTCTACTAAGTACTGTCTGGTTTTGTCTTATCTTTATACTTCTCTCAGTTGGGAAAATAATTCAATACTTTCAGAGAACATTATCTCCTAGCCATTTCTCTTTATTAGATTGTCTCCTACAAACATGAGAACCAGATACAAAATTGCTATACATACATTTATTTATTAGAAAAAAAGCCTTATAATATTCAATATTCTTTTTCATTTACTTGTGTTCTCTTAAAACTTGTTACTAGATCAAGCTAAGGGCATTTATCCAGCCATTCTAGTACGCAACAATGAATAAAAGCACACTATTTTTTTCTTTTGTCATGCTCTTTTAACCAGATTTTTCTTTTTCTTTTTTTTTTACATTGCAGTGCCTACATTTCTTAAAACTGAACAAGGAAAAAGAGAGAAGAAAGGAGAAAGAAAAAAGAAAAAAAAAACAAACAGGAGCACCTATTTATGTTAGTATCCCCATTGCACTTAAAAATAAATGAGAAAACTTTACTTTATAGCATGCAAAGAAAATCATGCACCATTAAAACAGTACCATTAAGAAAAAAAAGTTTTCTTACACTTAACTTTCTCCCTCCTCTTCCCCTCTCCTGAGTATTTTTCCAAACATTAATGACATGAAGTAGGGTATATGCTTTAGAGCCCCCTACAAGTTTGACAAAGTCTAAAAAAGTCCAATATTTCCAGATTTGTTTGTTCTGTCATGTCTCACAAATATAATTATTGCTTCGTAATCCCACATTTGTCAATTTCCAATTTGCTTGTTTTATTCTTCTTCATCTCCATATCCGAAATCCTGTCTCTGCTTCATTTCCAACATACTCTTGATTCTTCTAGATGACTCTTGTGTTTTTTCTCCTTCTCTCAAGCATTTTACATTGAAACATTGGAAAAGGTTTCACTGGCATATTCTCTCTGTATTCTTTATTACCAGAAGAACAAAAGGCAGAATCTCCTGTTTCACAGCTTATTTTTTGTTGGACAAACTTTTGTATTTCCTGCTTAGCATGTACTTCATGAAAAAATGATTTTGCCCCTCCAGGGAAAAATATTTTGAAGATAGCTAGGTACAGCAGTTTGAATCTCATGCCTGCTTCTCAACATTCCCTGAATAATGGAATACATTTACTCCTCTTCTGCTTGTTGTACAATGAGTAGTCATTCTCCACAAACACTCTGCTGTCTCCCACTTTTAGTACTTTATCCTTCCGCCACAGTTTTGTCAGAATCAACTCCTTCTGCTGGTAAGATTGCATCTTTACCATTAAAAGTCTAGGTTGGTTTCTCATAGCCAGGTTTGGTCCATACACACGATGTGCCCTTTCAATTAACAATTTCTGTTGTGGAATACCAGGCCAGTTGCTTATTTGTGCTTTCATAAAATTAATACAGTCTGTTCCTCCAACCTTGTCTGGTACAGAAAATCTCAGTTTCTTCCTGCATGCTCTATTTTTTTGAAATATCTGTTCATGTGCAGTCTCATATTCAGACAGCTTTTTCTTCATTTCATCCTCTGAGTTTTGCAGTTTTATCACCTCATCTGAATATTTCATTAAAGCTTCTTCCATTTTTTCCAGCCTTTTGTTGTTTGAGTTGATATATTTCATCAGTGTTTCATTTATTTTAATCAGGTCTGTGTGCAGCTGACTTACACTTTCCTCTAGGTTACTGGAAATCATGTCTGAAGCTTGTATTGCTTTTTGCTGAACAGCTGCAGTACTTTTCCTAGTCAGTGTTTTTTCCTCAACGTTTGTAGCTGATTTTCCTTTACGTCCTCTGTATTTCTTTTTTGCCTGGAATCCAGACAATGCACTTATTAGCCAGTTAGTGAAATTTACCCAGAAGTATAGGTCCACTGGCTTTCTCAGCAAAGTTTCTGTTTTCATGCTGGGAGAGCTAGAATTAAGCTGTTACTCAATGTGCAGCCATCTTGGAAATCCCCCATTATGTTTGCCCTTGATAAGAATCATTGTACTAAGAGATTGAGAGGTAAGGTTCTCCTTATAAAATGGTGAAGGAAAATAATTAGCATCTGATAATAAATGTATGCTTAGGTGTCACATCAGGCATCTTTTTTTTTTGTTTACAACCATACACATAATGCTTCTGCTAAGATTGATTGTCTATTCAAGCTTTTGAGGCAATGCAAACCCGTTTTTCTTAAATTTGTAAGATACATAGAGAACATTTTTATGTTTAAATAATACGTTACTGTTACTGTGGGAAATTTGTCAACAGGTTGCTTTTAAGTACTATCTGTCCCTCTTCCAAGCCCAGCAGGTAGGCTTCAGGCACTTGCAAGGGGGAAGCGGAGAGCGATGCAAGGGTCAGCTAGGAAGGATAGCAGCTAATCATTAAGTAAGGGCAGCTGGGGATAGTGTCAAGTAGCTAAGAGGGAGGGGACTCATTTTAGGATAAGAAAGGGCAGGTAGCACAGGTTGTATAGCTTAAGCCTTAAGTAGATTAAGCTCTTTTCTTTATTGGGTAAACCAAGCAAGCTTTATCCATTCCACTAACTAAATAGATACTACTGTGAGAAACACAAATGAGTGACCATAAAAGAGTGAAACCACGAATGTGTGACACATAAATTAGCAACTCACAAAATACTGACAACTTCTCTTACATCATCTTACTGGATGAAGACAAGAGCTACAAAATCCAGATCAAGTGTTATATTTTTAGTGGCACTGTTAGGGAAGGTTTTTTTAGTAATGTAATTGCAGGGTTAGAGTTAAGGGCAGAGATAAGGTTAGGGGTAAGTTTAGTGCACTACCTTACTCATGTGTGCTAACCCTAATCATTTGCCTACCCTTGCTCATAACCCTACACATTACATCACTAAAAACCCATTCACTAACAGTACCCCTGATCAAGACAAAATGACACAGAACACCCACAACACCAATCAGGCACAACACTAAATCTCTCACCTTACCTAACTCTAAACCTAACCTGTAAATACTTGCACATACACACCACATGCTATAATGTAGTCTTGCACATTTTCAAAACCACCACATTTTCAATCAACTGTTTCTTTTCCTCGCATACTCCAACATACCAATACTGAATACAAACAAATGCGATTCTAACAAATTTCCAGTCACTCATTTCTGTATTCACTCTTTTATGGTCACTCATTTGTGTTTCTCACATATGTATTTTCTTCCAACTGAGTGGCAACTCTATCCAGTAGGGTGGCATTTAACTTTGGAATAGATTCTACGTAATGTTTTATTAGCCAAGCAGTTCACACTCCTGTGTAAGCTGAAGCTGGAATTATAAAATATACATAGGTAACCATTTGAAATGTCAGGACTCACACGAGTGAGTCCCAAAATATGGAGACTGAATGGCTAAAAAAAGGATTTAGACATACTAAGTCTAAGATGGCCATTTCCCGGAATATTCCCTTTTCTCCGAGGTATGGTGATGACAGAGTTGATATATATAAGTTTGAGGAGTGTGGAGGACTTGCCTCCACATTGGGGGGAAGGGGCTTGACCACTGCAAAAAAAAATTTAAAAGAAAAGACAGATGTTGTTCTCCTGCATTTTCGATCTTTTTTTCTTCTGTGCATCGGCACATAACATTATATATATGTGTGTGTGTGTGTGTGTGTGTGTGTGTGTGTGTGTGTGTGTGTGTGTGTGTGTGTGTGTGTGTGTATACAGAAATATACCATCAGCTTCTGGAAAGTAAGTCAGTCGATGGTACAAAGAAACTATATCAGTTTGCAAGGCAAAGACAAAAGGATAAGGAAGATAATCAGACACTCTTCTTAAGGGATGATAGCAACATCCAGCTTACCAGTTCACAGTACATTAAAGGCAGATGGATGGAGTACTTCCAGCAGCTTCTGCATGAAGAAAACTCCACAAAAGCTATACTGTCCCAGACACAGCCTACAGTGAGAGGAGAGGAGGAGGCCACCATAGAAGAAGTAAGAACAGCACAGAGGAAAAAGAAGTCAGGGCAAGTAGCAGGCTCAGATAAGGTCACAGCAGATATAATAAAGATGCTGGCTGAGACAGGGGAGAAATGGCTCCTGATGGTACTTATAGCAGTGTGCAGAGAAAGACATACTAGTGGCAGTGTTTAGTAAAGAGGTATCAAACTCCCGACATACTGCATGAAAGTTGTGCACAGGGTAATTGATAAATTAATATGCACAGCAGTAGAAAGTAAGGTGGGAAATAAACAGCTCAGATTCAGATCAGGATGCAGCACAACTGACCTGATGTTTGCAGTCAGACAGATAGTTGAGAAGAAGCTAGAGTTGAAGAAAGAGTGTAACTGGACATTTCTAGACTTGAAGAAAGCAAATAATAAGGTCCCAAGAAAGATGACTTGGACAGTCCTGCAGTGGTTCAAAGTCCCAGAAACATTGGTAGAATTAGTGCAAGCTATGTACAAGGACCCAATGACTC
Organism: Protopterus annectens; assembly: GCF_019279795.1. Lineage (NCBI taxonomy): Eukaryota > Metazoa > Chordata > Ceratodontiformes > Protopteridae > Protopterus > Protopterus annectens. The sequence continues at coordinate 827,738,218 of NC_056737.1, read as the reverse complement.
AAGCAAGAACAGTGTTCAGTTTCACAGAGGGGTTCCCATTGTGAGGGGTGAGCATGAGGGTTTAGCTCTGGTGATGGACTAAATTAGCAAACAGCTCAGAGGGGGCAGATAAACAAAGTTGTTGTATGCATAAGATGTGACATTACAGGCATTACAGACAGACTCTAAGCACAAATCTCAGCTAAGGATAGAGGAATGGAATGCAAAACTGAAGGTACATGGGATGAAACTGAGTACAGATACGATGGTTGCAATGGTAGCAAATGGTGGAGTTTAGAAGAAGCTGAGAATTGTGGTAGATCGGAAAACAGAGGAACAGGTTAACAGTTTCAAGTATCTGGGAGAAGTGTTTGAGGAGAGGGGAATTCTGAATGAGGAGGTTAAAGCTAGAATCATAGAGGCTGCAGCCAACTGGCATATAGTGTCAGGTGTAGTGTATATGACAGAAGAATGACAAAGAAGCTGAAAGGTAAGGTCTAAAAAACAGTGGTGTTTCCAGTACTACTGCATAGTATGGAAACCTGGGCAATAAAGGCAGAGCAGTTAAGGAAGCTAGAGGCGATGGAGATGAAGTGCCTGAGATGGGTGGTAGGGTGCACACTGTAGGATAGATAAAGAAATGAAGACATAAGAGCAGAAGCCAAAGTAGCTCCAACTCCAAAAAAGGTCAAAGAAAACAGATAACAGTTGTTCAGGCATATGTGCAGAAAAATAGAAGACAATCTGGTGAAGAAGATTTGTGACAGAAAAGAAGAAGGCAAGAGGAACTAAGAGCATCCAGCAAAGAGGTGGATGTATTGTAAGAGAGAAGACCAGCAACAGTCAGGCATGAGTGCTGATGAAGGTAGGAGAGTGGCATTGAATAGAGGGAGAGATGACAACAGTTGACACAACACCTCGACCCCATGTAGAAAATGGGGAAAAAGGGGGTTGATGATGATGATGACGCCACCTGTCCTTCTCAAGGGGTGCATCTGTAAATGACGTTACAGGTAAATCTGAAGAAAGGATGCAATATGTATCACTGATTAATGCCATTAAGATGGTCAGACCAATGGTAGCCAAGCTGGATATTTATTTTTATTTTAGCTTATACATTTGTTAACTAGGTAAACCCACCAGACAAGTGCCTCTTTTCAGCGGCAACCTGAGAGCACTGTCTGATCAAGCAATTTGCACAGAATCACATAGTACAGAAATAAAGGTGAAAGGAATCAAACCCTGTATCTTTAAGTAAGTTAGTAGGGTTGCTTTGTCAAACTGCTGGTTCATCACAGGATGCAGGCATGTCAGTAGCAAGATCACTATACAATGCGAGTGGAATTGACATTCTCCATGTCATTTTTTTCCTTTTTTAGTTTTGCATGCATCAAGGTTCATGTTCCACACATGCATAGGAGTGTGTCAGTGTAATGAGTTTTGACCGTTTGTGGTCGATGTAGTATATATGAATGTAGTGGGTCGATGATGTAGTGAAATATAACTAGAATTTACATATATTGTTACATGTTTGTCTTACAACCATCTTTTCATAGTCTGTATGTGTTTATTGCATCATGTTATTCTATTCACAAAGTTTTTATATATTTTTTTTATTACCAAGTTTTTATATACTGCTTTTCTGTTAATTTTTAATGCCATGCATTCTGGGTTGGCCTGAAAATGCTCCACATGGATCACTGCACTACTCTGCTTAACAAATTTTAATAAAATAAAATAGTACGGCAGAGTGTTGTACCATCTTTTTCTTCTCAATTTCATTGTCCATGATGTAACTCCAGACAAACTGTTTTTCTTACATATCTCTGAGTGAATAAAAAAAACAAAAGACCAATAAGACAATGCAAATTTGACTTATCCAAGCTTTAGTAAAGGAAGTGGTACATTTTCATAAAATCAATGCACAAACAAATTAGCCATTTTCAGAGTAGGACCCATATAAAATTCTGGCCGTACAAATGGATCCACACAGTAAAAGTAAGTAAGATCCATTGTGAGGAAATTGAGTTACTGCTGATCAGCAAAAGAACTGGTACCATGATAAGTATTCTGTACTGAATTTATAAACAATATTTAGTATGCCGCGGAGGTACGGCGGTAGTGTTGTTACCTCACAGCAAGAGGTTCTCCCATTCGATTCTCAGCTGGGCTTGGGAGTACCTTCTGTGTGGAGTCTGCATGTCCTCCCCGTGGTTGGGTAGTGTTCAAAAGACATGCGTGCGTAAATGGGTGTGCCTTCGTTGAAGGCTGGGTGTCGAGCTGGCACCTCGGCATTTCGTAAAAATCTACTGCCAATCATTAGCGGACTGGAGTTCCGCTGTGGCGACCTCTTACCGGGAAAAGCCGAAAGACAAACAACAACATTGAGTTTCATAGTTTACTTTCATCGTTTAGTTGTTAAGTGTGCTTTGGCCCTACTGGGCTAAATCGGTACACAGATTCCAAAACTGATGTACAAAGGCTTGAGGGCCAACCCAGGAATCTAAGGAATATTTGACCAATTTTATTGAATCATTACTCTGAATAATCAATTGGGAAGTCATTCCAATATTGTCCAAGAACCACTGAAATAGATTTCTGTCTGTTAATTGTGAGAAACGTTGGGATTTTTTAAGTGACATTTGTAGCACATAATTCTTTGTCATACTGGACTGGAATTTTTAAAAAGTTATTATTTTGTGGAGTGTAGGTATTTTAAAATGGAGTTGCTTAGATGGAGAAATGTTAAAAGTATGATAAAGTCAATACTAAATAATATAATATGGATGAAAAACAAAAATCCATTGCAAAAGTACATGACATCTAGGGGCTATACTGGTTTGCTTTGAAAATGTAGAATGATGGTTCAGTGACAACTGGAATGTCGAATGTCATTTGATAGCATTCTGTATTGCCGACTCTCAAGACTGGGAGAATCCCTTGTATGAATGCACTGTGCATTCATACATATGTGTATGACCTTAATACTACAGATTGCGGTACAGTGCGGATAGGGAAATATACCCATTTCCCCACTGTAGTGCGATCTCGGAGTTGGAATATGTAATCTGCGGGGGGGTGCAGGGGTCTTGCCCCCCTGCAAATAGTTAAGTCACATGATGTGCAGTGTAGGACTGCAGTCTACGGATGTCGACAAAGGTCGAATTCACAACAAAAAAGTGTGTTTGTGACATTCTGACCTTTTTGACATTCCGATTCGACTATGCGAGTCAATCATTGTGGTAGGAATTTATTTTGACATTTGAATATTTGAGAGTAAACTGGATATACTAACATCAGTAATTAGGACAGCTGGGGTGGAACCTTGGGTTAAGCATGCCTGGAAACAGAAAGAAAGATATGCAATATAAAATGACACCAAAGATGGCTGAAACATGCAAAAACATACAGGGTGATGTGTCAATAGTAGAAGTAAAAGGAACAGTTGTTATTTCCCCATGCAGACACTTGGTGAGATATCATCTGGAGTATATTATTCAATTCTGTACCTCTAGAATGACATAGAGAGGATGAGGTAGGTACAGAATACAGAATGGCAGCTGAAAATGTTGACATATTTACCACAAAAGGCATACAAAGAAAGACTTAAAGTGTTTATGCTGTAAAGGAAGGAGACATAGTAAATATTTGCTAATATATATCAATAAAATGAAAAAAGATGTTCGTCATGGGTGAGAGTCGATGAAAAAAGTAACTACTTTCAATAATATGCAGAAAAACCAAAATGCAATTCTACTGTGTGTGTGTGTGTGTGTGTGTGTGTGTGTGTGTGTGTGTGTGTGTGTGTGTGTGTGTGTATGTTTGTG